>NC_077247.1:8660000-8702500 GCF_947179165.1 Solanum dulcamara | reverse complement strand
AAATTCTAATCTTATAGCTTCTGTAGCTCTTGTAATTAAATTAACAATATTATCATCAGTGCCAAAAATATCATTTTTAGTGGCTTCATTTAAGTTTTGCCAAAATCTTAACACACTATTTAATAAACTTTATTCTATAAAGTGTTTAGTTATATCACAATCTATTTTATTTACTGCTACTGACATCCTTAAGGAAGTTTCCCATTTATCTATAGCTTATTCAGTATTATTGATACAATCTAAATCTAGATATATTCCAAACGGATCAATCGCTTCACTTTTCATTAAACCTATGGGTGTATGACTCTGTCTCCTACTCTTAGAGCAGAATCGATTCCTGCATAAGCTCTGGTGGGTCTATTAAAACTTGTTCGGCTAGTTTCATCCCTAGTAGGAAGTTCAATAATATTAAGATTAAAATTTACTTCTTTTGGTTTGCTAGTATCCATTTTTGAGTTTATCATATCACCTTCATTATTTAACTTAGTCTCTTTTATATTTATTATAAGATTATCTATTTCAAAATTTTCTGAGTCGGAGCTTACCATTTTAAATTATTTCCTCCGTATCCTTCAGGTATTTTTATTTTAGCAATATGAGATCTTATCGTCTTCGTGGTTTTTGTTATAGGTTCTTTATCAATTTTTATTTCTTTTTAATTTAAAATATCTTTTAAAGTCTGAATTTCTTGAATTATTAGGTTTCCAAAGTAATTTATCGTTCTTTGTGTTTCATACAAATCTTGTTCTATCTTTAGAGGATCTTGTTCATTAAGCAATTTATAGTTGGTTTTATTGTTCATTTTGTCCTATACTAGCTAGATGTTATTTAAAATAATAACTTCTAAGCAATTTTATATTATCTTTTTCTGATAATATCTCCTTATTATTAGAAATTATTACCTCTCGTGTTTTCTTTATTTGTTCAATCTTTGTAGTATCTAATTTTTCTAAATATCTTTGATATGATTCTTCTTTTATCTTAGTTATTTTTAAATTTTTCTGAAAAGTCCAACGTAAACGATAATCTAGTCTTATGTCAGAAAATGAAGATAATCTTTTCATTATCCAAAGATAGAGGGATGAGTATCGGTTTCATTTTTAATGCGTGGTATATTATCCGCAAGTCCTTCTATGATTCTATCATAATCGGATAATAATCTTTCTGTTCTAATTATAGCAGTTTTATCAATGTTATCTTGTTGGAGTAAAAGTAACAACTTTTTACAGTTTTCTCTACCTTCTTGGCTACTATGTAAATGCTTTTAAAATTTTCATAGAAAATTATTATATATTCCCTAGAAGGATGTCTTTTCATTCTATATCCTTAAAGTTTTTATCGCATCTTAAATGATTCGGTTATTTTATCAAATTTATCTTTACTATTTTCTTGTTTAATCTTAATATCTAAAGTTGACATATTTTGTGTAATATCTACTTCTACGTTTTTAACATCTATCATGACTCTGATACCAACTAGGGAAGGGGGTCCAGAAAATCGCTGGTTCGATAAATTAATAATCTGCTAATGTATATTTTCATATCTAACAATACTATCATTTTGTTCAATTATCAAAGTTAGACCTCCTAAACAGGAATATGTTATGTCTAGAGAAATCATAATATCAGAAATTGAGTAACTTTTTTGAGAAACATAATATTATAACGGTTTAACATCTTAACTTAAATAAAAAGTAAAGGGTCCAACACGCTTCCATATCTATCCCACTTTGACCATAATTACTCTAGGTATTCCTAAAGTGTCATTATTTCCTTCTGGTTCAACTAATAATCTTATAGGTATGGTGTTATCTTCGACTTTTAAAATAGTTTCTATCATGTTTGTTATTTCATCTCTCCTTCCGTTGAAATCAGTATAAAGATGTTTATCTTTAAATCTAGACTGTAGGAGATGGTTACACAACCTAAGGCTAATGTAATTTCCACTAGCACCTGTATCTAATAAAATATTGATGGGAATGAACTTTATACCATTAAAATATTCTTCATTTATCTTATAATTTTTTATTTCATCATTTTTTGCTTCTAAGATAGGTCATATAAATCTTTTTGATTGTGTTTTTCTGATTAACGCAGATGGGTTTATAACTCGAGTTTCATCAAAAGATAATCGAGAGGTTGAATCTTGTTGATTATACAAGGACTTAGGTTGTAAATCTAAGTCTAATGGCGTATCTTCTATTTCTTATATCTTGGCTATTCTAGGCATTTGTATTTGACTAACTTCTTCAAATAAATAGGGATAACCTATCGTATCTTTTATAGAAAAGCAATCTGAGTGATAAGTATTTGAAATTGCATGTGAAATAACATAAGTTATCGAATATGGCCTATTGTTTTTGTGAAAGAATTCTTTTCTTTTAAAATCTTTTATTAAGCTTAGAGTTTTGTCAAATTCTTTATCTAAAAGATGGTATGAATTTCTTGGATATATATTGAACTTAATCTTTCCATATTGTAAATTTTCTCGTAAGATTTCTACGCAGGTTTCTTTCCTGTTTATTATCCTATTATCTATAATAGCTAAATCTATTGGGGTATCTAACCCTTCTCTAAATGTGGATTTTATTATTATCTGGATCGCTCTTATATGTGTCCATCCAAGAGCATTTTGAATTTATGTATTTATTTTTTATAATTTATCTTGAATATCTTTTTTAGATAGTAACAGTATCATTACTTTATTAGAAGTAACCGAAACTTCTAAAGCTCTTTCTTGGATATTTAATCCGTAAAATAAATGATATTTTCGTTTTCTTAATCCTAATCTTTCAAAGGTATTTATTTTAAATCCTGAGTGATTAGTTACAGAAAACTTTTGTATTTATTTGAATTTTCTTTTGTCAATAAGTATATCTTGTTTGTATTCTTCAACTTGTTCTATCGTTTCTTCTATTATATCCTGAAAAATTTCTATTTCCTTATTCATTTTGGACTATTTTCTTCTGAAGAGGAATAATAATCAGTATCTGTTAATATAAAAATTATATTGTCAGACTCGACTTTTTTGAAATTATTTAATTGTACAAATTCTTCTGATTTTATCATTTCTTCAATATCTTCATCAATTTCTATTTTCTTGCTATTATTGGCAAACTTCTTTGGACATCTATTGACATAGTGTCCTATCTCTTTACAGTAGTAAAATCTAACTTAACCGAAAATAAGTAAAACAAACTCAAACTCCCCCAAGATTGGTTGTCACGTGTACAAGCCACTAATTTATTATCGAAGCACGAAAAGAAATATAGTCACAATGTCTTTGTCTCTAGAATAGGACTAAAACATAAGAAACGAGCAAGAGGTGTCTGCTAGATAGATGTAACAGCTACCTCGACACTCGGAATGATAATATCCTCAGAAGCGGTAGTAAACTGTAGGAGATCAAGCAGGCCTGTGCTCACAACCTACACAAGTGTGGAAGCAAGGGGTGAGTACCAAACAACACGGTACTCAGCAAGTGGATAACTAAAACTAAGCCAAACTTAATAGATACAAGTACTCCTTTCCTTCCAACCGAACCTCCTTAACTACAACCTGCATAAAACCAGCCCAACTCTACACTTGTACAATTACAACAGTAATACAGTCCACAAATACTCATCAATAGTCTCGTCAATGAATCATACCAAGTCAAGTTCAGCACACAGAGCAATATGGGGGTAAACACAAAGTCACAAATATCAAAAAGGTGCAATGCAGTGCAATGAAATGATGCATGTCTGTCCTATCGGTACACATCCGCTGAATCACAGTCCGGAACCCATGGGGGACATTTCTGTCCATGTAACCTGCCACGGAGCGTGTGGCCCGTCCCCTCAATATATATATCCTGCCACGGAGCGTGTGGCCCGACCCCTTTATTTCATAATACCTGCCACGGAGCGTGTGGCCCGACCCCTTTGTTTCATAATACCTGCCATGGAGCGTGTGGCCCGACCCCTTTTGTTTCATATCATTTTCAATCTCAACACAATATGTCAGAACCAATGCAATCAATTAATGTTCATATAATTCACGATAATAATATGACAACAACCATAATTTTTCCTATCTCACATCAACATAGTCATTTCACATGTCCAAAATAAATCCACAATCATAACATATCAATTCCACCAATACATGTCATTAGATCACCATTTTCTACCCCTCATCTTTATCTTTAAGGACAATCATATAGTCAATAATCCAGTCTAATTCTCATTACTTCCTAATACACATAACACAGAAATACAATCATCTATAAGCTTAAACTGAGGTTTAGAAATTCACTTGCCTTAAATAATCACGCAATTACTCCGAGACCTGAGCCTTCCCTTTTCGCTGGGTTTCCAAATAAGTATGATCTAAACAAATAATTAACCACAATAAGATTTCGAAACTAACAACACCCATATTATTATATGTCTAGCCTAGACCCAAAAATTTAAGCAAATCCATAAGCACATTCCTAACCTTGATGCCACTTAACATATCAATTCTCATATTTTTCTGAATTTCAAAACTAGGGTTAAATCTTAATTCCCCCAATAACATAACTCTAATTATATTTGTGTAATACAATACCCTATTATTTAATTACTTATCTCAATATATCATAACTTGAATTATAATGATGATAATTATAAGAATGAATTAAAACATACTAATTGAAACTAAGGTGCAGGCGAGCACAACTGCAGCACGAGACCCAATCTATAACCTATATTCCTATAATAATCACTATGCAATCATCATATCACTATTAATTCATTTTTCTAACTATGCACTACATATAAGAACTTACCTTATTAAACTATATGACTATGTTGGAAGAAAATTCTAACTTTCAAATCACCTAACATATACCATTAATACTTATCCCAGGATTGCTAACATGTATTACCTAACCCAGCAACAAATATTTAGGATTAAAAACAAAAGAGTTTAGCCAGTAACCTGAAGGAGTTCGTGTCTCTTAGTTCTCGTTCTGCCGCCGAAGGTAAGTTCCCCTCGCCCTTTTTATTTTTCAAAGCTCTTATGTATTAGAAGTAGCAAATACCCCTAATTTATTTTAATATGATGATATAAATGGTATAGGGTGTTAAATAAATTACCACTTTAGCCCATTAATTAAATTAGTTCTTTAAAATCACCTATCAACTAATTAACCGAAGTTACCGAATAGTCCAAAATTCTCTATTCAAATATATGCAAAGGGTCCTTTATGGAAAAGGAAGGGCTCATTTTTGAAATTACCTAACGGGTCGTTACAGTTATATCTATTATATCCTTTCTTTTTAGAATATCTAGCTTTTCTCTTTTTGAAATATTTCTTTTTAAAGAGTTTCTTCTTTTTATATTTTCTTTTAATCTTTTTGTAATAAAAAGGACTTTCACATTCAATAATTATTGATATTTTTGGATTATCACAACATAGACTTATTTTCTTTCTTAATTCTTTTGTTGTTTTAGCCAGTACGGATCTTGCAAATAATTTATTCGTGGGTATATTCCTATAAAATCAATATATCGGTTTGGGATGGTTTTGAGAGAAAATATATCTCTCATTATCTGTTCTTGATCTCCGGTGGCTTGGAGTAACATATTGAATTTTCCTTTAGTTCCCAAAGTAATTCCTTTTTGAGTTAATTGGGGTTTAAAAGATATTTTTTCATACTTATCATCTAGCACCTCGGTGGTAGTGGAGGTATTATCATCTTTTTGGATTTTAATCAGGTTATTAATATTATCATGTGAATCACTACATTGTCCAATTTTGAACGTTATATGTGCATATATGCTAAGTAATTTTTCACAAATCTGTTGTTCACAATCGAAATTAGCTTTTCGATAATATCGGATACTGCTGTTTGAATATCCTTGAATCCTTTATTAATATCTTGTAGATGTGTTATCATCTGCTGTTTAATTTCTTCCATCTCTGGTGAGAAAATCTGCTACAATATTTTTGTTAGTTCGAATAATTTCGATATCAAAAGAGTATTCAGATAATAACATTTGTCATCTAATAAATCATTTATATTCTGATTTTGATGAAAGATTATTATGAACAAAAGCTTTTACCTGGGTATTATCAGTTCTGAGAGTAAATCATTTTAGTAGTAAGAAGTAAGTGTCTCCTTCCGTTGAAATCAGTATAAAGATGTTTATCTTTTAATCTATACTGTAGGAGATGGTTACATAGCCTAAGGCTAATGTAATTTTCACTAGCACCTGTATCTAATAAAATATTTATGGGACTGAACTTTATACCATTAAAATATTCTCCTTTTATCTTATATTTTTTTATTTCATCATTTTTTGCTTCTAAGATAGGTCGTATAAATCTTTCTGACTGTGTTTTTCTTATTAATGCAGATGGGTTTATAACTCAAGTTTCATCAAAAGATAATCGAGATGTTGAATCTTGTTGATTATACAAGGGCTTAGGTTGTTAAACATTATGTCCGAGAAATTGAACATTTGTTTGAAACAAACTCATTTTAGGTTTAGATATGACCAAACCATTTTGTATAACAATCTTTTTGAAAAAATCAAAATGTTTGATATGAGTTTCAAAAGTAGTTGAGTATACCAAAATATCATCAATATAAACAATGATAAAATCAAAATAAGAATTAAAGATATCATTCATAATCTTCTAAAATAGTAGTAGTAGTAGTAGTAGTAGTATTAGTAGTAGTAGTAGTAGTAGTAGTAGTAATAATAATAATAATAATAATAATAATAATAATAATAATAATAATAATAATATTAATAATAATAATAATAATAATAATAATAATAATAATAACAACAACAATAACAATAATAATAATAAGATTATCATCAGGAAGATAATTTTATTAAGAATTTTCCTTCTCCGGAAAATTCTAATCTTATAACTTCTGTAGCTCTTGTAATTAAATTAACAATATTATCATCAGTGCCCAAAATATTATTTTTAGTGGCTTCATTTAAGTTTTGCCAAAATCTTAACACACTATTTAATAAACTTCATTCTATAAAGTGTTTAGTTATATCACAATCTATTTTATTTACTGCTACTGACATCCTTAAGGAAGTTTCCCATTTATCTATAGCTTATTCAGTATTATTGATGCAATCTAAATCTAGATATATTCCAAACGGATCAATCGCTTCACTTTTCATTAAACCTATGGGTGTATGACTCTGTCTCCTACTCTTAGAGCAGAATCGATATTCAAAGAATCAAAAATAAAACCGATACCCATCTATCTAGCTTTGGATAATGAAAAGATTACATTCCTTTTCTAACATAAGACTAGATTATTTTTTATATTGGACTTTTCAGAAAAATTTAAAAATAGCTAAGATAAAAGAAGAATCTTATCAAAGATATTTAGAAAAATTAGACACTACAAAAATTGAGCAAATAAATAAAACACAAGAAGTAATAATTGCTAATAATGAGAAAATATTATTAGAAAAAGATAATATAAAATTACTTAGAAGTTATTATTTTAAACAACATCCAACTAATATAGGATAAAATAGACAATAAAACCAATTATAAATTACTTAATGAACAAGATCCTCTAAAGATAGAGCAAGATTTATATGAAATACAGAGAACGATAATTTACTTTGGAAATTTAATAGTTAAAGAAATTCAAACTTTGAAAAATATACTAAATCAAAAAGAAATAAAAATTGATAAAGAGACTATTAGTAAAACCTTAGATATCATAGGATCCATATTTCTAAAATAAATATACTTGAAGGATACAGAGAAAACAATTTAAAATGATAAGCTCTAACTCAGAAAATTCTGAAATAAATAATTTTATAATAAATATAAAAGAGACCAAGTTAAAAAATGAAGGTGATATGATAAACTTAAAAATGGATACAATCAAATTAGAAGAAGTCGATTTTAATCCTAATATTACTGAGCTTCTTACTCATGCTGAAACTAGCCGAACAAATTTTAATAAACCCACTTGGGCTTATGCAGGTATAAACTCTGCGTTAAGATCAAAAGATAGTCATACACCCATAGAATTAATGAAAAGTGAAGTGATTAATCCGTTTAGAATATATCTAGTTTTAGATTGTATCAATAATACTGAAGAAGCTATAGATAAATGAAAAAATTCTTTAAGGATAGCAGTAACGGTAAACAAAATGAATTATGACATAACTAAATATTTTATAGAACGAAGTCTATTAAATAGTATGCTAAGATTTTGAAAAAAGATAAATGATGCCACTAGAAATGAAATTTTTGGTACCGATGATAATATTGCTAATTTAATTACAAGGGCTACAGAAGCTATAAGATTAGAATTTGCCGGAGAAGGTAATATTCTAAAAGACCTTGCAATGATTAAAAAATACGAAATTGCATTGTTACGATTATAATTATGTGATATGCGTGAATAGATAAATACATTTGTGTCTTTCAAGATTACTATTATTATGCCTATAACAGAGTAAAAAATTCAAAAATATATCTGCCTCTAGTTTTCACTAAGATACCAGACCCTTGGGGCAAAAAGTTAATAGACACTTATAACCCCAGTACAGCTGATAGTTTAGGAAAAAGAATAACTCATTTAAAAGATAAGCTTAGTACATGGTGTGCAGACGTCATATTAGCTAAAGCAACAAAAGAATTAAGAAAGAAAATAAGTCTATGTTGTGATAATCAAAAAATGCCTATAATGATTGGATGTGAAAGTCTCTACTATTACAAAAAGATTTTTTTTTTTAAAAAAGAAACTCTTTAAAAAGAAATATTTCAAAAAGAGAAAAGCTAGATAATACAAAAAGAAAGGATATACTAGATATAACAAATCGTTTTTCAAAAGAAATAATAAGAGAAAAAATTCAAAGGAATGCAAATGTTATTACTGTAAAGAGATGGGACATTATGCTAATAGATGCCCAAAGAAATTTGTCAATAATACCAAGAAAATAGAAATTGATGAAGATATTGAAGAAATGATAAATTCAGAAGAATTTATATAATTAAATAATTTTGAAAAAGTTGAGTCTGATGACAGAATCTTCATATTAACAGATACTGATTATTATTCCTCTTCGGAAGAAGATAGTCAAAATGAATAATGAAATAGAAACTGTCCAGGATATAATAGAAGAAACGATAGAATAAGTTGGAGAATATAAACAAGATATATTTATTGATAAAAGAAAATTAAAACAAATAAAAAATGAAAAGTTTTCTTTAACTAATTACTCAGTATTTAAAGTAAATACCTTTGAAAGATTAGGATAAGAAAAATAAAACATCATTTATTTTACGGATTAAATATTCAAGAAAGATCTTTAGAAGTTTCAGTTACTTCTAATAAAGTAATGATACCATTATTATCTAAAAAAGATATTCAAGATAAATTATGAAAAATAAATATAGAAATTAGAAATATACTTGGATGGATACATATAGGAGTTATCCAGATAATAATAAAATCTACATTTAGAGAAGGGTCACACACCCCAATAGATTTAACTATTATATATAACAAGATAATAATCAGGGAAGAAGCTTGTTTAGGAATCTTACGAGGAAATCTACAATATGGAAAATTAAGTTCAATATATATCCAAGAATTTCATAGCATCTTTTGGATAGAGATTTTGATAAAACCCTTAGCCTAATACAAGATTTTAAAAGACAAGAATTCTTTCATAGAAATAATAGACCACATTCGATAACTTATGTTATTTCATATGCAATTTCAAATACTCATTATTCAGATTGCTTTGCTATAAAAGATACAATCGATTATTCCTCTTTATTTGAAGAAGTCAGTCAAATACATTTGCATAGCCAAGATACAAGAAATAGAAGATATGCCATTAAACTTAGATTTACAACCTAAACCCTTGTATAGTCAACAAGATTCAACATATCGATTATCTTTTGATGAAACTCGAGTAATAAACCCATCTACATTGATAAGAAAAACACAAACAGAAAGATTTATACAACCTATCTTAGAAGCAAAAAATGATGAAATAAAAAATTATAAGATAAAGGGAGAATATTTTAATGGTATAAGATTCATTCCCATGAACATTCTAGTAAATACAGATGCTAGTGGAAATTGCATCAACTATAGGCTGTGTAACCACCTTCAACAGTATAGATTAAAAGATAAACATCTTTATACTAATTTCAATGGTAAAAGACATGAAATAGTAAACATGATAGAAACTATTTTAAAATTCGAAGATAACACCATACCTCTAAGATTATTAGTTGAACCAGAAGGAAATAATGGTACTTTAGAAATCCTATAATATACTCAATCAAGGTATCAAAATTACATATAATAATAAGATAATATTCATAGAAAAATGACAAGCCAATATAGTATTTATATACCAATTGAAATAACGTACAAAGATTATAAAGCAGAGTATTTTATTGCTTATATAGATAATGGATAGGGAAAATGTTGTTGTAAACCAGAAATATTTCTCAAAGAATACCATCAAGAGTTACCTATTACCGTAGAAGAGATATATCAAATAACATTGTAACAATGTCAAGAGGCATTGCTCAACCGATTATACTATTAGGATATTTTTTAATAAAATGTCCCCCATTTTATTTTAATAATACCGAACAAGATGTACTGTTAGAAAATAATTTCTTAGAAATATTTCATAGTGTATTATATGACAGAGTTTTATTTCAAATAAATTTTAAGACTCCTTGTCAATATACGATTGTTGTAAAACGCTTTAAAACTGCTTATTCAAAAAGATTACCTATTTAATTTAAACCCCGCACAGCCCAGTGTGGTGATGTAGGATACCAAAACAAACCAATTTTTTTCAAAAAGCACTCCCTTGCTACAATATGATACTGATTAGGACAACCCTCAGATAATTAATCAGCAATATCCCTTGCTAGAATATCAGATAACCTTCAACAAATTAGAAGAAAACTTGGATATGATCAAACAAAAATTAGAACAATATATTTTTGAAAATCCCTTAGAATTTTGGGATAAAAATAAGATAGAAGTCAAGCTAGAAATGAAAGATAAAAATAAATTTATTAGAGAGAAACCAATGAGATACAGTCCTGAAGACCAAGAAGATTTTCAAAAACAGATTAAACAATTATTAAATCTTAGAATAATAAGACCTAGTAACTCTCCACATAGCTCCTCTGCTTTTAAGGTAAGAAATTATGCAGAGATAGTACGAAATAAACCAAGAATAGTTATTAACTATAATAAATTAAATGATAATATCATATTTGATGGATATTTCTTACCCCATAAAGAAAGTCTAATCAATAGAACTACTAACAATAAGATATTTTCTAAGTTTGACTGTAAAAGTGAATTTTGGCAAATAAAAATGAATAAAGATAGTATTTAATGTACTGCATTTTCTACCCCTCAAGGACAGTATGAATGGTTAGTTATGCCATTTGGATTAAAAACCTCACCACAGATATTCCAAACAAAAATGGGTAATATTTTTAAAGATTATGACTATATATTTATTTATGTTGATGATATTTTAGTTTTGTCTGATAGCCTTGAAGAACACCTATCACGATCCGAATCCAGGTGTGATGACACTCATCTCAACTCACCAAGACTAGTCAGCCTAATATCCAACAAAAAGTAGATGCAGAAGAAAAAGAAATAAATCAAAATTTAACTTAATCGAAAGCACATAAAACAAACTCAAATTCCCCCCAAGATTGGTTGTCATATGTACAAGCCACTAATACATTACCAAAGTATGAAAGAAAATACAATCACAATGTCTTTGTCTTTAGAATAGGAATAAAACATATTAAAAGAGTAAGAAGTGTCCGCTAGATGGATGTAACAGCTACCTCGACACTCAAGATGATAACCTCGAATGTGGTATAAAATACTAGAAAATCAAGCAGGTCCGGACTCACAACCTACACAAGTGTAGAAGAAAGGGGTGAGTACCAAACAACACGGTACTCAGCAAGCATGGTAAGTCTCAATACTTATTTGAATAAACAATGTACTTGATGTTCCTATTCCAATCTATGATGTTGTCCCGATCAGTACCATTTGTCCATATAAAATTCATCTAAGTTCTAACTATGTATTACCTGGTTCTAGCATTATGATGTGTTTGTTTTTCTACTTAATTAGTGATGTAGACTACTAAAACTAAGAAAAGCTCAATAGATTCAAGTACTCCTGTCATCCCAACCGAACATCCTTAACTACAACCTGCATAAAATCAGCCTAACTCTACACTCTACACAATAATAATAATACAGTCCATGAATATTCATCGGTAGTCTTATCAAGTAAATCATATCAAGTCAAATTCAACATATACAGAGCAATAAGTGGTAAACACAAATTTACAAATATCAAGATAATGCGATGCAATGCAACAAAATGATGCATGTCTGTTCTATCGGTACACATCCGCTGAATTACAGTCTAAAACCCAAGGGGGACATCTTAGTCCATGTTACCTACCACGGAGCATGTTGTCCGTCCCCTTAATATACATATCCTTCCACGGAGCGTGTGGCCCTATCCCTTGTTTTCATAATCCCTTTCATGGAGTATGTAGACCGACCCCTTTGTTTTATATCATTTTTAGTCTCACCACAGTATGTCAGAATCAATGGAATCAATTCATGTTCATATGATTCACGATAATAACATGACAACAACAATAATTGTTTCCTATCTCACATCACCATAGTTATTTTACATGTCCAAAATAAATTCATAGTCACAACATATCAATTTCATCAATATATGTCATTAGATCACCATTTTAAGGCAAATCATACAGTCAGTAACCCAGTCCAATTCTCATTACTCCCCAGTACATATAACACAAAAATACAAGCATCTATAAACTTAAACTTAGGTTTAGAAATTCACTTGTCTTAAATAATCAAGCAATCACTCTGGGACTTGAGCCTTCCCTTTCCGAACAGTATCCAAAACTCCACAATCTAATCAAATAAATACACATAATAAAATTTCGAAACTAACATCACATATATTACTATTTGTCTAGCTTAGACCCAAAGACTCACCCAAATCTATAATCACATTTCAATTCTGATGCGACTTAATTTATCATATCTCATATTTCTTAAATTCAAGCTTAGGGTTAAGCCTTAATTTCTCCAATATCATAACTCTAATGGTATTCATATAATATAATACACCTAATATTTAATTACATATCTTAATATATCAAAACTTGAATTATAATGTGATAACTAAAAGAAATATAAAATTGAAATGAATTGGTTATAAATAATGACGGCGCAGGAAGCAAGTTGCAGAGCATATCCATCCTATACTCCTATGTATCATTTGTCATCATTATCAATGATTTCCCACCCCATTATTGTCTCCGTAATTAATTTCATACCCTACATGTTAATGCACTTAAATTCACCCTTATAATGATATAAAAATTACTAGTGCTCACTATTCGATATTGTAAATCATTCAAAATCGGTGTTCTGACAAAAATAGTACCTGAAATTCTAAAGAAACTCTCAACCGCTCTTCGCTTAGTTGCCGCACCGGTAAGTTTTTCCTTATCGATTTCTTGTTAATTTCTTTCTTCTACAAATAAATGTTAACCTAAAGTACCCAACCCTACTATTTTATTTTAATAAATAAAGTGGTATAGAATATTAAATAAACTATAAATTTAGCCCACCAACTAAATTAATTATTAAAAGTTATCCCTCAACTAAATAACTTTAATTATTGAATAGTCCAATTTCCAATTTACATTTATGAAAGGGTCTATTTTTGTAAAGAGCTATGACTCATTCTCAAAATGATCTAATGGGTCATTACATTATCCACTATTAAAAACCATGTTCTTCCTTGAACATAAAGTAAAGGAATATACCTGAAGCCTCAAAAAGATAGGGATATCTAGCACGCATATCAGCCTTCGTCTCCCAAGTCGCCTCTCCGACTGAACGATGCTTCCATTGTACCTTCACTCAAGCTATCTCCTTGGTTCTAAGATTACAGACCTGCCTATCTAGAATGATTATAGGCTCCTTCTCAAATGTCAGGTGTTACACCCTATACTTTTGTACCTTGGAACGCGTTCTTAAGTCTCTTGTAAGCCTCTTAAGTATCTTAAGGTTTCCTAAAGTTTCTTAAAGCTTCTAAAAGCTTCTTAAGAACTATTAATCTTCTTAAAAGTTACCATGTGAGAAGGATAATATATAACGCTATCAAACAACTCTAAGGAAAGGAGAATGTGATACCCCATAGTAGAGAAGATTGGAAATAGAGTTAGAAGAATCCGGAAGAAGTTGGACACCAAACTATGAGTCGTAGGACTTGACTTATTTACATAAGCTTCCAACTTGGAAATATTACATACTTAAGCTACTAGAGTACAACCAAGCTTACGTAGCAAGGATTACATAGGTTTGTAAAAGAAGACAAGATTATGAACCCAAGAAGGGGAAAAGAAAGTGCCACGTGGCAGTATGGAAGAGTTTCACATGGAAGAAGATGGAGCAAGGGGTGTGGTCCCCCCCATATGCCATGTGGCATCCCGTAATTGGAGGAAGGGATGTGTTGGCCCAATGAACTCGATAGGTTGAGAAGTACTGCATGCATAAGCTCTTAGTCCTAAGGACTATGTGACGACGAGTATCCCTGATTCTATGAACTGTTAGTATTACTTTAGTACATGTCTAGGGTCCCTGAGATCCTAAGTGATATAGAGGCCCAATGGCATTTAGAAGGCACTCAATATGGCTACACTACTATTCTGGTCCTTGGACGATAGCTCAATCTTCTTACATTATCGAGTCTTTGATAATAATTTAGATTGTATATGGTTACTCACTACTTGATTCATGTATATTGTAATACATCTTTCACCGAGTCCCAACCCTGCTATAATATAATAATTATTATATGATATGTGGATCAGATCGAATATTCCTCAGCATTATTATATGATATGTAGATCGGACCAAACGTTCCTCGTTATTATTATATGATATATGGATCGGACCGAGCGTTCCTTGGCATTACTATATAATATGTGGATCGAACTAAACATTTCTCGGCATTACTATATGATATGTGGATCGGACCGAATGTTCCTTGGCATTACTATGTGATATATGGATTGGGCTATCGTTCCTCGACATTATTATACAATGTACGGATCGGGTCGCACATTCCTCGGCATGTACTTACCATATACATGGATTCGGCTGTACGTTCCATAGAGGTAATAATATATATGTGCATATGATGACAAAATAATGTAGATGGTACACCAAGTCCCTAAAATGAGCCAGGCACAGTATGTGATGGTAATATTTATGACTTTTTTTTATATGATACGAGTATGGTAAATGGTTAAATGTTATACTTGCCCCCTGCATCCCTACGCCAACCATAATCTACTTACGATGTCTGCGCTTTATATACTCAGTACATATATTGTACTGACCCCCCTTTCTCGGGGGGGGGGCTGCATTCATGCCTACAGGTACAGATACACACTTTAGGGATCTATCAGCGTAGGAGTTCTACTCAGCAGTTCAGAAGCGCTCTATTATGACGGAGCCTAGTTTTGGTATTAACCTTTGATGTATATATTTATTTGTTCACGGGTACAATGGGGGCCCTGTCCCGCCTTATGTTACTATTCTTACTCTTAGAGGTCTATGGACATGCATGTGGGTTATGTATGGGTTGTATATGCATGTATGTACAATGGTGCCTATGATAAGCCTTGCCGGCTTATATGTTATCCTGCATGTTGATGTGCTATAACTTAAACGGAGGACAGATTCACTTATAGATAGAAGGGATATATATGAGTGCCTAGTTAGAGCACCCATCATGGCCTACGGGGTTGAATAGTGACAAAAGTGGTATCAGAACAGTTGGTCCTCAGAATGTTTATAGACCATATCTAGTAGTGTCTTGTTTATCGATGTGTGGTGCACCACATCTATAAATAGGAGGATACAAAATATTTAGGATGTTACCTTTCTTTCTTGCCTTAGATCGTGCGATAGAGCCCGGCCATAGGAAATGAAATTCCTTTTTTCTCTAACCTTTGGTTTCAATTGAAGAACGACATCGACAGAAGAAAGTGATGGACGATATTGGAAGCTACAAAGTATACAGGTAAGTAATGGTGTGAAAGAGGCATGATGGGTAAGGTAAGAAGATTTAAATATTATTGAATTGTATAGTTGAAAATTGAAAGGAAAAGTAGACAGGAAAGTGTAACGGGTGCAGTTTGAGTTGGACATATGAGGTAAGTCCATCATTTTATACTATTGTTGATATTGGGTGCCTTATAAGGCTGTGATATGAATATATATGTATTGGCCCTGTGAGACATTATTGGTATTTACTGAGTGCAAGTTTGGGTAAGAAATATAGAAAGAAAATGAGATATAAGGTTGTAATATATCTTGAGAGATTGTATCCATGGTAACGATAAGATCCGACTAAACTAAGAGTATAACTGACTTTGGGAAATAAGTTAATTGCGATATGGGTGGCAAGTAGAAGGTCAATACTGATATGGTGAGAAGAATGGTGATGGATATGAATGTCTTAAGACAGCCTACGAGGTATTAAGAATGAGAATGACGAGGAAGGATAAGGGGTTAAGTACGCTTACTCTACCAGGTGGAATTAGCCCAGAGTAAGGATCGTGAATAAAAGTTAAGAAATATTACCCTCTGGGATTGACCATGATTAGAATATAGTGTGAATATAATGAGGATCATCATGGAAGTATGTAGAGCCTAGTAAAGAAGTAACTAAAGATTGTGATTGTGAGTAAGATTAAGAGTTAGCATCGGGTACACAATAAGGATGAAAGCTCATGAAGCAGAAAGGGGTATTGTGTATATATACCTCCACTTTGGAAATAGTGGGATCCCTCGAGGATATGGAATGGAAAATTGCAAAACAACTGAGGCATTGTGAAATTATTAAAGGAACAAGTGGTATCCTTTGAAAAAAAAGAGGTGATAACAAAATGTGAAACACGTGTCATCAGAGTATAAGTTCCCCCGAATAAAGAATCGTACACGATTATAAGCACTAGTAACGTACTGATTGGGATGAATGAAATGTGGCTTCGGCTAAACTACTATATTAGTTATATAACTCGAGTACCAGTACTTGGAAAAGAGTGTGTACTATTTATCGAGAATTCTAATTGCACCCCATGATTGTACTAAGGTTACTTATAGGGGCAACCTAAAGTATAGATAATCTAACAAAAGGTGTAGACATGGTGTAGTATGTTAAAAGGTTGGAACAGAATCATATGCACATGAATAGTTGAAAATAAGTAGAGGATGACATAGGTATACCCTAAAGGGGGAAGTGGACGAGAGAAATACAAGTGTGAGAGAAAATCAACTGACACTATCACATGTTGACAGGAATGCTTAAATTTTAAGCGAGATCCCATTCTGGCATGAGTTAGCAAGGGCTTGAGTCCAACATAAACAAATAGAAGCCGCGGTATCTGAGACCATGTGAAGAATCATTATTAGAGACCTTAAGGGATGGGTTCCTACCACAAGGGGTGAATACGATAAGAGAGTAAGACTGAGCAAACTAAGGACCATGTAAAGGGTAGTAGGTCCGTGTTTGAGTAAAGATTAATAAATGACAACAATATCAATGGTCACTGATATTGTGACATACAAGTAGCAAGGAGAAAGAATAGAAAATCTCTTATGGTAGGAAATGAGGAGACCAAGGAGTACTTAAAGGAAGAAAAGAAAGGAGTAGGATAAAATAACGTTAGTGCGAGCAAGTTCCAGTGTGAAGACGATATGTAAAGCAAGATGGAACAGGAGACGAAAAGACTGCGTTTACCTCATACCAGTTGTATAAGAGTAGTTTTGCAACCTACGGATATTTATATACATCATAGGAGCAAGCGGAGGAGTACATGATGAAAATGAGTTATGATATTTTGGAGACGTTACAGAGACAAAGAGAAGTTAAATCAAATGACTAAAAGTACATGTCGATGGTGTGAAAACACTTCTTCATGTTGAATTCCAAAAACCTGCGAGAGGTTCCCCACTCTTCTTTGATCCATCTTAGGATGTAGTGGAGACCAGGGTTGAATGAAATATCTACCCCGATACCAGTTGTAAGATAAAAGAGGAGAGGGAAAGGCATAACCTGAAGACTAGCAAGACGACGCTAAGGTAAACCTTGGTATAAATTGAGTACCTTTGCACATTATTGCATGAGTGGCAATGTAACGTACGGTAGGAAAATTCGAGCCAAATTTGAGCAAATGACCATGGAGGAATCTGCACTAACGAGAACTAACCTATCACTATCCTGGATCGACGGAGTAGGAAGTTGTGAGCTAAGGACGTAGCTTTCATCAAGGCGTTGAGGCAAAATGAAAATAGTGAAGAAGTGACCTAGGAAGCTGAAGAGAAAATGAAACACAAGTATCCGTACCTATTCCCTATATCTACGGGTAATCCCAATCTTTGGAATTTTGATATTGAGTGCTCAATGGAAGTATATGTTATTGCAGTGGAATAGAAAAAATCTCTATATGGTCTGTATATGATCTTGAGGAAGGTTGTGGTTCACATTCGAGGAAGAATGTTCTAAAGGGGGGAAGGGTGTTACACCCCATATTTTTGTACCTTGGAACGCATTCTTAAGTCTCTTGTAAGCCTCTTAAGTTTCTTAAGGTTTCCTAAAGTTTCTTAAAGCTTCTAAAAGCTTATTAAGACTTCTTAAGAACTATTAAGCTTCTTAAGAGTTACCATGTGAATCGAATAATCTATAACGCTATCAAACAACTCTAAGGAAAGAAAATGCGATACCCCATAGTAGAGAAGATTGGAAATACAGTTAGAAGAATCTAGAAGAAGTTGGAGACCAAACAATGAGTCGTAGGACTCGACTTATTTACGTAAGCTTCCAACTTGGAAATCTTACATATTTAAGCTACTAGAGTACATACCAAGCTTACATAGAAAGGATTACATAGGTTCGTAAAATAAGACAAGATTACAAACCCACGAGGGGGAAAAAGTGCCACATGGAAGTATGGGAAAGTGACACATGGAAGAATTTGGAGCAAAGGGGGTGGTTCCCACTACATTCCACGTGGCAGCCCATGATTGGAGAAAGGGATGTGTTGTCCCAATGAGGGCTTAACACGTGTTACACTTAGGGCTTGACACGTGTCACCACTTAGAGCTTGACACGTATCACCACTTAGGGCTTGACATGTGTCCCCCCTAAAGTATCCTATATATATACATATCTTATGACTCATTAAGTTCTATATTCCTCTAGAAAATTCAAGAACAAGAAAGAAGAGAAGAGAAGAAACTAGAGAGGGAGAGAGCCACGGTTTTGAAAGGAAAAAAAGGTGAGTTCTTTGATTTTACTCCGTGAATTAATTATATAGGGTGTACCATGATATGATGAAGGTATTATTAATTAAAATTTATGATTTGGAGAAGCACCAAAACGTTAGCAAGAAGCTATAAAGTTGTAGGCGCGCTAAAGGAACTTCCGAGGCAAGTTTCGATGAGTTTGACGAGTTTCGAGAAAGGTAATGGCTTCCCTTTCAAATCGGAGTTTATGATGTTGTTATGAGGTATATTACATGTATTAAATAAGTTTGGAAATGGAAAAATTACATAAGGATGATTGACGTCAGAAACAAGCTAAATTGTAGTGGTTATAGCTAAATCGAAGTTGAGTAGTGGGTTGTCATTGGGGTGCTGCGGGTGCAGCTGTTTGGGTTGCGTGTTGCAGGGATTTAAAGTGTTTTAAAAAGGTTGTGGGTGCATATGGTTGAATCCAATCCACACGACCCTCCATTTTTTATGGTTAAAGATTTTGCGAAATAAAGATTAAAAAACTCTATTTTCGTATCATAGTTTGGAGCTAGTTGTTTGGAGCTTGTATTGTGTAAGGTTGAAGTGATTTACTTGTAAATATGCTTCCGGTTGTTGTTGGTGGTATGGTTGTTGATATTGTGTCCGAGGGTAATGGATAAGGAAATAACTACTACAAGTACTTGGGTGTAGAGTTGGAAATTGGAAAGTGAAAGGTAATTAAACTTATTATTACTTTCATGTTAAATAGGTTCAAGAGACGATGAGGCGAACGTGTAAGAGTAATCCGTAAGAGGTATGTGAAGCTTTCTTTTGGCATGTCTTTGGCATAAGTATGTGAAGCTATTCTTCTTTTCTTTTGGCATGTCTTAGACTTAAGTGATTGATATACGAAATGTGGGGATAATTCCATTCATATAACCCCAAGTATGACTCATAAGTCTTATTCACTTCTCGATGGTAGAATTCCTATACTAGTTGAGTTATTGCCTCTCAAGGCTTCTATATGATGGAGAGTAGTAAGTATGTGAAGTTATCTCCTTTCTCTTGGCATGTTTTGGCATAAGTACGTAGAGCTACCCTTCTTTCCTCTTGATATGTCTTTGACATAAGTGTGGTGCTATGATGGTAAGGTAATACAATAATAAAGTTATGATACCGAGCCTATGATGGGCCGGGTACGATATATGTAATGATGACTCCTTGAGGAAAAGTAGAGACTAGGTAAAGCTTATTCTTTTTCTTCATTTGGCATGTCCTAATTGTAAGTAAAATGTGATACGAGCTCTAGGGTAACTCCACTTTTAAATCCTAAATGTAATCCGTATCTCTTATTCACTTCTGAATGTCAAACTCTTGTAGTAAGTTGAACTACTTTTCTTGAACTCGATAGGTTGGGAAGTGCTGGATGCATAAGCTCCTAATCCTAAGGACTATGTGACGACGGGTATCCCTGATTCTATGAACTATTAGTATTACTTTAGTACATATCTAGGGTCCCCGAGATCCTAAGTGATATAGGCCCAATGGCATTTAGAAGGCACTCGATATGGCTATACTACTATTCTGGTCCTCGGATGATAGCTCAATTTTCTTACATTGTCAAGTCTCTGATAATGATTTAGATTGTATATGGTTACTCACTACTTGATTCGTGTATACTATTATACATCTTTCACCGAGTCCCGACCCGGCTATAATATAATTATTATTATATGATATGTGGATCGGATCGAACGTTCCTCGACATTATTATATGATATGTGGATCGGACCTAATGTTCCTCATCATTATTATCTGATATGTGGATCGGACCGAATGTTCCTCGGCATTAATATATGATATGTGGATCGGACCAAACGTTCCTCGGCATTACTATATGATATGTGGATTAGATCGAATGTTCTTCGGCATTACTATGTGATATGTAGATCAGGTCGTCATTCTTCAACATTATTATACGATGTGCGGATCGGGACACACATTCCTCGGTATGTACTTACCATATACATGGATCAAGTTATACGTTCCACAAAGCTAATAATATATATGTGCATATGATGACAGAATTATGTAGATGGTACACCGAGTCTCCAAAATGGGCCGGGCACAGTACGTGATGGTAATATGTATGACTTTCTGTTATACGATGCGAGTATGGTAAATGGTTAAATATTATACTTTCCCGTTGTATCCCTATGCCAACTGTAATCTCCTTATGATGTCTACACTTAAAATACTCAGTACATATGTCTTACTGACCCCCATTTCTCAGGGGGGCTGCGTTCATGCCCACAGGTATAAATATACACTTTGGGGATCTATCAGCGTAGGAGTTCCACTCAGTAGTTCAAAAGCACTCCATTATGCCGGAGCCTAGTTTTGGTATTAACCTTCGATGTATATATTTATTTATTCACGGGTAAAAAGGGGGCCCTGTCCTGCCTTATGTTATTGTTCTTACTCATAGAGGTCTGTGGACATGTATGTGAGTTGTTTATGGGTTGTATATGCATGTATGTATAGTGGTGCTTATGATAATCCTCGTCGGCTTATATATTATCCTGCATGTTGATATGCTATAAATTAAACAAGGGACAAATTTACTTACAAATAGTAGGGATATATGTGAGTGCCCAGTTTGGACACCCGTCACGGCCTACGGGGTTGGGTTATGACATCAGGTCTGGAACCAACTCTACTGAATCAAGTGATAACACATGGGACTCATCTAAAATATACTTCCAGAGCATGGAAACATGAAACACATTATGCATTGCCGATAAGCTAGGCAGTAAGGCCAATTTATAAGCCACCTCTCCAACTCGCACCAAAATCTCAAATGGCCTAATGGATTGAGGGATAAGTTTGCCCTTCCTCCTGAACCGCATCACGCCCTTCATGGGCGACACTTAAAGCCAAGCATGATTACCCACCATAAACTTTAATGGTTGAACTCTCCGATCTACATAACTCTTCTGCCTACTCTGAATTATCAAGAGTCTACCCTGATTCCTAAGAACCTGCTCCATAGCATCTCTAAGCATGTCTGTGTCGAAAGAGTATATCTCAACTGAATCAAACCACCCAATAGGAGATCGACACTGCTTACCATAAAAAGCCTCAAATGGGGCCATCTAGATACTAGAGTGATAACTATTATTGTAGGAAAACTCCGCTAGAGGCAAGTGTTGATCTCATCTAGTACCAAACACAATAACACAAGATCAGAGTATGTCCTCCAATACCTGAATCATCCGCTTGGACTGACCATCGGTCTGTGGGTGAAGTAAATACTAAACCCCAATATGAAACAATGGATACTATGACACCATGAAGCCGAACAATATGGATATATACAACTGGGCTAGCTTATCCGTTGTGTACCTCCCCTTACCCGGAATAAAATGGGCGGACTTGGTCAGTCTATCAACAACCACCCATATAGAGTCATAACCACCCACAGTGGGAGGTAAACCCATAATGAAGTCTATCATGATCATTACCCACTTCCAAGTAGGAATAGGCGTCCTCTGACTCACACCCCTAGGCTGCTGGTTTTCACACTTTACCTATTAGCAAGTCAAACACTTGGACACGAACTCTGCGATGTCCTTCTTCATCCCACACCACCAATAGTGTTGGATCAGATCATGATACATCTTGGCTGCTCCCGGATGGACAGAATACCTTGAACAATGAGCCTCTTCCAAAATAAGTCTATTCAGGTCACCTACCTTAGGCACACAAATTCTGCCGCCAATCCTCAATACACCTTCTGAATCAAGTACCGCCTCCTTAGCTTCACCTCTTAATACCTTGTATCGAATGATACATAATTCTCATCCTCAAACTTTTTCTCCCAAATCTGCTCAACTAAGGAGGAACGTGCCTTTACAAAGGCAAGAACCCACCATCCTCTAAAATTTGCAACCGAACAAAGCTATTAGCCATCCTCTGAATATCTCTAGCCAATGGTCGCTCCTTAACTCAGATTGCGGCAAGACTCCCCATACTAGAGGACTTCCTACTCAAGGAATCCACCACCACATTGGCTTTTCTTAGGTGATATAAGATAGTCATGTCGTAGTCTTTTAGCAAGTCAAGCCATCTACGTTGCCTCAAGTTTAGATACCTCTAACTGAATATATACTGAAGACTACTATGATCGGTGAAGACCTCGCAATACACACCATATAGGTAATGAAGCCACAACTTAAGCTCGAAGACCACGACTGCTAACTCCAAATCATGAGTAGGATAGTTTTTCTCATGGGCCTTCAACTATCTCGAAGTATAGGCAACCACTTACCTCTTTTTCATCAACACTCCGCCTAAACCAACATCGGAAGTGTTACACCCCGTACTTTGGTACCTTAGAAGGCTTCTTAAGCTTCTCAAGTTTCTGGGAAGGCTCTTAAGTTTCTTAAAAGTCGTTATGTGAGTCGGATAGTTAATAATGCTATCAAATAAATCCAAGGAAAGGAGAACGAAATGCTTCATAATAAGAAAGATTGGAAATAGGGTTATAAAAATTCGAAAGGAGTTGGAGGCCGAGAAATGAGTCATAGGACTCGATTGACTCGCATAAGCTACTAACTTAGACGTCTTACATACTTGAGTTTCTTAAGGACATACCAAGCTTACGTAGCAAGTATTACATAGGCTCTTACAATAAGACGAGATGACGAACCTACGAAAGGGGGCAAAAAAAAAACTAGTTTTCAAAGTTACGAAAGCTAGGCAAGCAGGATAAGGAATAATTCAGACAAGGTATGTGAAGCTTTCTGTTGGCATGTCCTAGTCTTAAGTGAATTATGTATGTAAGATGAGAATAATTCCATTCATAGAACCCCGAGTATGGTTCATCAATCTTATTCACTTCTAGATATTAGAACTCATGCGATAGTTGAGTTATGGACTTGTAAGTTCTTCACTTTTCTTCCGTAAATTAATTATCTACGGTGTTCCTCAATTATGTGGAGGTTTATATACGTATATTACGATGCCTACGGAACCATATTTTCAGTTCTTCACTTGGAAAACTAAGAGAAACTTAAAGAAAAAACGCTAGGGAACAGACTCGTTTTTGGAGGGGACAGTTGTTAGTAATATTGGTATAACTTCTTGTGTATAGCTTAGTTTTGGGTTATTCAATATGTTTTGGAAAGGTATTTCATACTTATATAAATTTTATTTAGACTTTCAAATCCAGTTTTGCTTTTAACTTTTCGAAAAAGGGTGATTAAGTGTAGAGGAGGTACTGCCCAGATTTTGTTTTTAAAATCCTACACGGACAGCTGTGAGTATTTTGGGCATATATTTTTGTAAAAAATTACTGTAGGGGTAATTCAAAATTTTTTGTGACCTTGATATACATGACTATAACTTTCATTGAGGCCACAAATCGTTTTTCCCTCAATTATCCCTCCGAAACTAAGGGACAATATAAGACAGTGGGCTGTCCAGATTTCGCATTTTGATAGTTTTGGCGAGTTTTACAAGTTTAACGTAAGGTAAGGCCTTTCCTTTTAAATTGGAGTTTATGGTGTTGTTATATATGGTATTTTACGTTGTGTAAGTGGCTGGAAATGTGAAAATATGATAAACATGCTTGACGTCCGAAATAAACTAAATTGGAGTCGCTACAAGTGAATTGTCGTCGAAATAAAGTGTCGTTCTTGTAAGTTGTTGCCGTAGGGGTGTAATGCATTGTTGCATGGCATAAACTCATTCTAAAAGGGGTGTGGATGCTTCTAGTTTCATCCACATGACTCCTCTTTGCTTATAATGAAAGGCATTACAAAATAAAGGCTAGACGCCCTATTGTGCTACCGTATTTTTGAATAAGTCGTTTGGAGTTTATGTTGTATATTGTTGGTGTGAATTGCTACAGGTTGTTGTTGTTGGTTGGCTGTAGGTCTTAGGGACCTAATTGGAAATTTTATTAGGGCACACTATAGGGGAGGTGCTGCCCAATTTTCGTCGATGCCTTAGCGAATAACAGAACTAGTTGGGGAAACGACTAAGGAAATAGATTCCATTAATACTAAGATGTAACCTAGGGTGCTGGAAAGTAAAAGGGGTTGATATTCATACTACTTTCATGTTGAATAGGTTCAGAGGACGACGAGGCGAAAGCGGTAAATATTAATCCGTAAGAGGTATGTAAAGCTATTCCTTCTTTTGGCATGTTTTGGTATAAGTATGTAAAGCTAACGTTTCTTTCTTTTGGCATGTTTTGGCATATGTATGTAAGGGTTATACTTTATTTGAGCATTTCTTTGACATAGGTATATAAAGCTAATATTCCTTTTCGGCATGGATTTTAAGAAACAAGTATATAACTTTCATATGATTTTAAAGAAGTTCCTATTCGTAAAGCCGCTAGAATGGCCAACTTCTCGACTTCCAAAAGATATTTTGTTATGCCTTGATATGTGTATATGATTCCCAAAAGTTCTATTTGGATGTAACCTATAGTAACTTTCAAAAGGTACTTGATATGACCCTTGTCTGGATTTTGAGTGATAGTTTATTTTGATTATTCCATCGAGTCTCAAATATGATTTAAATTGCATTTGGTTTCTCACTACTCCATTCGTGGATGCCTCAATACTTCTTTCACCGAGCCTGGGCCAGGTTTTGTTATCGTGCATACTTTTCTGCATTATTCACAGTGCCCCGATATGAGAGGACAGGTACGACCTGTATATGGGTTTGATTTATGGAGTTATGATGTGCCATGTACACTTATGATATGATATGATATGATATGACCATCTGATATGATATGATCTATTATGGAGATATTCCCTACTCTGGAGTTATGATGTGCTGTGGCACCAGTGATGGGGCGGCGACCACATTTGGTATTTGTTCACCGAGTCCCACAATGGGGCCGGATACGGCATATGTTTCTCTGCATATATTATCTGTGGTTATGAAAAGCATTTTGGTATTCTGGATAGTTTGCTCATTTTTGCACCTTCTGTTTTGGTAATGGCTTTACTAGTTACAGTCCATGTTTTATATACTCAGTACATATATCGTACTGACCCTCCATTCTCTGCGGGGGCTGCATTTCATGCCCGCAGGTATATATGTTCATTTTGGAAGTCCGCCGGCTTAGGGTTTCCACTCAGCGATGTTGGGAGCGCTCTACTATTCCGGAGCCTAACTTTTGATGCTGGTCATTTGATATGTATATATTTATTTGTCCAGGGGTACGGAGGGGGCTCTGTCCCGCCATATGTTGTTGTTACCATTCTTAGAGGTCTATAGGCATATGTGTGTGAGTTGTTTAGGATTTTATTTCGGTTATGCCTATGCGATATATTGTAAAAGCTATTATGTTATGGCAGTCTTATCGGCTGGCTTTCCCTTTCATTACATGATGCAAATGAAAGAGGCCACACGTGTATGAATATTTTATAATCCACTAGGTTCATGTGTTTGGTTCCTATATTTAGGAGGCTATATGAACATGAAAAAGTTTTAACTCATTGAGGTTTTTGTGAGTAGTATCACGTTATACATAGTCCAATTTAACTGTAGTCGACAGTTACGTAAATGGGGGTCCAGGTCAGACCCCAGTCGCGGCCCACAGGGTTGGGTCGTGATAGAAGTGGTATCAGAGAAGTTCGTCCTTGGAGTGTCTATAGACCGTGTCTAGTAGAGTCTTTTTTATTGGTGTGTTGTGCACCACATCTATAGACAAGAAGCTACAGGACATTTAGTATGTTACCTTTCTTTCATATCTACGATCGTGCGATAGAGCCGAGTCATAGGGAATGAAATTCCTCATACTAACTTGTGATTTCAGCAGAAGGACAACATCAATATAAGAAGGTTACTGACGATATTGGAAGTTACACAGCATGCAAGTAAGCAAGGCATGAATGATAGGTGCCAGGTAAGGTATTGAATTACAGTTGACATGTAAAGTTGAAAATTGAAAGGAAAAGTAGACGGAAAGTCTAAACAGGTGCAGTTCGAGTTGGACATACGAGGTAAGTCCATCAGTTTATACTATTGTTGATATTGGGCGTCCTGTAAGGTTGCGATATGATATGATATGATACGTATATATGTATCTTTATGCGTGTTGCCCCTGTGAGGCATTGTTGGCATTTTCTGCGTGCAGGTGTTGAGATAGTAAGAAATACAGAGGAAACTCTGCCCAAATTTTCCTTGAAAAAAAAAGGAAAATGATTTAGGAAAGACTGATAGTTCTGGATAGAACGATATATTAAGGATAAGACTAACTAAGAAGGGTAAGTAACCCATAGTAAGAATCATGAAAAAGGTTAAGAAGTGTTATACTATGGGGTAGAATGCGAACAGGATATGATGTGAATATAATGAGGATAGTTATGAAAATAAGTAAAGGTTTGTGAGAAAGTGGCTTCGAATAAACTGCTACGTGATTCAAGTACCCATAATTAGACTGGATTAGCACCTCATAATTGTGTTAAGTTGTCGTAACTGGGAAACCAAAGGTATGGAAGATATAAAAGAAGGCATAGGTATGGTGCAGTATACCGAATGTGTTGGAAACGAATCATACGTATTGGAAAATTGGAAATAAGGGCGTAAGGTGGAACACAACAGATAGTGACATGGGTACACCCTAAAAGGGGGAAGTGGCTCAAGTGAGATCCCATACTGGCACGAGTTAATAAGATCTAAAGGCCAGCAATAAACGGATAGAAGCCATGGTACCGGAGACAGTGCGGAGAATTAATAATAAGGACTTGAATAGTATGACATCAAAGAATAGGTGCATACAAAGGGGATGAATACAACAAGAGAATTACGATGAGAACTTAAACATACTGTAAGGAATAGCCAGGCTATACTCGACTGAAGGTAAGACGTTGGTAACAAAGTTACTGACTACGAATATTGTGGTGTACAAGCAGCAAAACAAGAAAAGGATGAGAGATCTCTCCTATACTGGAATATGAGGAAACTCAAGGGTAAGTGAAGAAAGGAAATAAGAAACGACACAAGTTTATGTACAGACTAGTATGGTGATGCTAAAACATCTTTCGGGCTACTTTAAGCTCCTACATATGTTTGTGTAAAGGGTGCAATATGATGTGTGGTAAAGGAACTGGAAAGAAGAAATAGAAAAGAAATATCACATGTTACCTATGCCTAAAGGTAATCTACCTTCTTAAATAAACCATATGAGTTAATACTAGGCCTATGAATGGCAGCCAATACAGGAGAATCCTAAAGCACTCGTAAGACCTTATGAGGCTAGTTATCATTCGGGGACGAATGTTCTAAAGGGGGGGAGGATGTTACACCCCGTACTTTGGTACCTTAGAAGGATTCTTAAGCTTCTCAAGTTTCTGGGAAGGCTCTTAAGTTTCTTAAAAGTTGTTATGTGAGTCGGATAGTTAATAATGCTATCAAATAAATCCAAGGAAAGGAGAACGAAATGCTTCATAATAAGAAAGATTGGAAATAGGGTTATAAATATTCGAAAGGAGTTGGAGGCCGAGAAATGAGTTGTAGGACTCAATTGACTCACGTAAGCTACCAACTTAGACGTCTTACATACTTGAGTTTCTTAAGGACATACCAAGCTTACGTAGAAAGTATTACATAGGCTCTTAAAATAAGACGAGATGACGAACCTACGAAAGGGAGCAAAAAAAAAACTAGTTTTCAGAGTTACGAAAGCGAGGCAAGCAGGATAAGAAATAATTCAGACAAGGTATGTGAAGCTTTCTGTTGGCATTTCCTAGTCTTAAGTGAATTGTGTATGTAAGATGAGAATAATTCCATTCATAGAACCCCGAGTATGGTTCATCAATCTTATTCACTTCTAGATATTAGAACTCATGCGATAGTTGAGTTATGGACTTGTAAGTTCTTCACTTTTCTTCCATAAATTAATTATCTACGGTGTTCCTCAATTATGTGGAGGTTTATATACGTTATTACGATGCCTACGGAACCATATTTTCAGTTCTTCACTTGGAAAACTAAGAAAAACTTAAAGAGAAAACGCTAGGGAACAGACTCGTTTTTGGAGGGGACAGTTGTTAGTAATATTGGTATAACTTCTTGTGTATAACTTAGTTTTGGGTTATTCAATATGTTTTGGAAAGGTATTTCATACTTATATAAATTTTATTTAGACTTTCAAATCCATTTTTGCTTTTAACTTTTCAAAAAAGGGTGATTAAGTGTAGAGGAGGTACTGCCCAGATTTTGTTTTTAAAATCCTACACGGACAGCTGTGAGTATTTTGGGCATATATTTTTGTAAAAAATTACTGTAGGGGTAATTCAAAATTTTTTGTGACCTTGATACAAATGAATATAACTTTCATTGAGGCCACAAATCGTTTTTCCCTCAATTACCCCTCCGAAACTAAGAGACAATATAAGACAGTGGGCTGTCCAGATTTCGCATTTTGATAGTTTTGGCGAGTTTTACAAGTTTAATGTAAGGTAAGGCCTTTCCTTTTAAATTGGAGTTTATGGTGTTGTTATATAGGGTATTGTACGTTGTGTAAGTGGCTGGAAATGTGAAAATATGATAAACATGCTTGACGTCCGAAATAAACTAAATTGGAGTCGCTACAAGTGAATTGTCGTCGAAATAAAGTGTCGTTCTTGTACGTTGTTGCCGCAGGGGTGTAGTGCATTGTTGCATGGCCTAAACTCATTCTAAAAGGGGTGTGGATGCTTCTGGTTTCAGCCACACGACTCCTCTTTGCTTATAATGAAAGGCGTTACAAAATAAAGGCTAGACGCCCTATTGTGCTACCGCATTTTTGAATAAGTCGTTTGGAGTTTATGTTGTATATTGTTGGTGTCAATTGATGTAGGTTGTTGTTGTTGGTTGGCTGTAGGTCTTAGGGACATAATTGGAAATTTTATTAGGGCACACTATAGGGGAGGTGCTACCCAATTTTCGTCGACGCCTTAGCGAATAACAGAACTAGTTGGGGAAACGACTAAGGAAATAGATTCCATTAATACTAAGATGTAACCTATGGTGCTGGAAAGTAAAAGGGGTTGATATTCATACTAATTTCATGTTGAATAGGTTCAGAGGACGACGAGGCGAACGCGGTAAATATTAATCCGTAAGAGGTATGTAAAGCTATTCCTTCTTTTGGCATGTTTTGGTATAAGTATGTAAAGCTAACATTTCTTTATTTTGGCATGTTTTGGCATATGTATGTAAGGGTTATACTTTATTTGAGCATTTCTTTGACATAGGTATATAAAGCTAATATTCCTTTTCGGCATGGATTTTAAGAAACAAGTATATAACTTTCATATGATTTTAAAGAAGTTCCTATTCGTAAAGCCGCTAGAATGGCCAACTTCTCGACTTCCAAAGGATATTTTGTTATGCCTTGATATTGTATATGATTCCCAAAAGTTCTATTTGGATGTAACCCATAGTAACTTTCAAAAGGTACTTGATATGACCCTTGTCTAGATTTTGAGTGATAGTTTATTTTGATTATTCCATCGAGTCTCAAATATGATTTAAATTGCATTTGGTTTCTCACTACTCCATTCGTGGATGCCTCAATACTTCTTTCACCGAGCCTGGGCCAGGTTTTGTTATCGTGCATACTTTTCTGCATTATTCGCCGTGCCCCGATGTGAGAGGGCAGGTACGACCTGTACATGGGTTTGATTTGTAGAGTTATGATGTGCCATGTACACTTATGATATGATATGACCATCTGATATGATATGATCTGTTACGGAGATATTCCCTACTCTGGAGTTATGATGTGCTGTGGCGCCAGTGATAGGGCGGTGACCACATTTTGTATTTGTTCACCGAGTCCCATAATGGGTCCGGATACGGCATATGTTTCTCTGCATACATTATCTGTGGTTATGAAAAGCATTTTGGTATTCTGGATAGTTTGCTTATTTTTGCACCTTCTGTTTTGGTAATGGCTTTACTAGTTACAGTCCATGCTTTATATACTCAGTACATATATCGTACTGACCCCCCGTTCTTTGGGGGGGCTGCGTTTCATGCCCGCAGGTACATATGTTCATTTTGGAAGTCCACCGGCTTAGGGTTTCCACTCAGCAATGTTGGGAGTGCTCCACTATTCCGGAGCCTAATTTTTGATGCTGGTCATTTGATATGTATATATTTATTTGTCCAGGGGTACGGCGGGGGCCCTATCCCGCCATATGTTGCTGTTACCATTCTTAGAAGTCTGTAGGCATATGTGTGTGGGTTGGTTAGGAGTTTATTTCGATTATGCCTATGCGATATATTATAAAAGCTATTATGTTGTGGCATCCTTATCGGCTGGCTTTCCCTTTCATTACATGATGCAAATGAAAGAGGCCACACGTGTATGATTATTTTATCACCCACTGGGTTCATGTGTTTGGTTCCTATATCTAGGAGGCTATATGAACATGAAAAAGTTTTAACCCATTGAGGTTTTTGTGAGCAGTATCACGTTATACATAGTCCACTTTGACTATAGTCGATAGTTACGTAAACGGGGGTCCAGGTCGGACCCCAGTCGCGGCCCACGGGGTTGGGTCATGATAGGAAGCATCACAATATATAGTAAAATCCACACCTTCCTCGGGTAGCGTCAAAATAGGAGCCAAAGTCAACAAAGTCTTCAGCTTTTGGAAGCTCGCCTCATACTCATCAGACCAATGAAAATCCATAGCCTTCTGAGTCAATCTAGTCAATGGAGCTGCAATAGTGGAGAAGCCCTGCATGAACCGTCTGTAATAAATGGCTAACCCCATAAAATTATGAATCTCAGTAGGAAAAGTAGGCCTTGTCCAACCTCTAACTGCCTCAATTTTAGTAGGATCCACTCTAATCCCCTCTTTGGACACCACGTGTCCCAAGAATGTCATAAAATCAAGCGAAAACTCACACTTGGAGAACTTTATATACAACTTTTCTCCCCTCAACTTCTGAAGTACCAACCTCAAATGACGGTTATGATATGCCTCAGTCTTGGAATACACCAAGATGTCATCAATGAATACTATCACAAAAGAATACAAGTACGAGCAAAACACCCCATTCATCAACTCCATGAATGTTGCGGGGGAATTGGTAAATCCAAATGACATCACCAAAAAGTCATAGTGACCATAATGAGTTCAAAAAGTGGTCTTAGGGATATCTTACGCCCTAATCTTCAATTGATGATAACTAAACCTCGAGTCTATTTGGAAAATAATGTCGCTTCGTGAAGCTGATCAAATAAATCATCAATACGGGGAAGAGGATAATTTTTTTTAACAGTTAGCTTTTCAACTGCCTGTAATCAGTACACATTCTCATAGTCCCATTTTTCTTTCTTAAAACAGAACTGGTGCACCCAAGGAGACACACTAGGGCGAATAAACCCCTTACTCAATAAGTCTTGCAACTGATCCTTCAACTCCTTTAACTCAACTAGAGCTATGCGATATGGAGGAATAGAAATGGGTTTAGTGCTAGGCTCTAAGTCAATAGAAAAATTAATGTCCCTATCCTGAGGAACACCAGGAAGATCAGTAGGAAATACACCAGAAAACTCCTTAACCACTAGAATAGTCTCTATAGGAGGTGACTCAATACTAGTATCCCAAATAAAGGAAAAATAAGACATACACCCTATATCAATCAACCTCCGAGCATGAATATACGAGATAACCTTACTGGGATAGGAGCCATTATTACCCTTCTACTCAATCCTCAGAGCACCAGGTATCACTAAGGTAACAATTTTAGCATAACAATCAAGAATAACATGATTGGGAGAAAGCTAATCCATACCTAATATCACATCAAAATATACCATCGCAAGAATAATCATATCTACCCAAGTATCACACCCGGCCAAGGAAACAAGACAAGATCGATATAATCGATCCACCACTAATGGCTCACCCACGGGTGTAGAAATATGAACGGCCATGAACATACGATCACATGTCAAATTAAAGTCAGATGCAAAATAGGCAGAGACATAGGAAAATGTAGAGCTTGGATCAAATAATACAGATGCAGGTCGATGGCAGACTGGAACGATACTTATGATAACTACGTTAGAAGCCTCAGCCTCGAGTCTCCTTGGAAAAGCATAACACTGAGCTCCCCTACCACCTATGACCTATCCAATACCTCTACCTCCTTCCTGAGGTACTATAGCACCTCCAGCACCCCTACCAGGAGTGCGACCACCTCTACTAGTCTGGGCTCTACCTCGACCTCTGACCGGTGGCGCTGGTCCTTTAACTAAAACTAAAGAACTAGACTGGGTTCCTCCTCGACCCTGAGATGTACACTTCCATGAAAGATGATTCGGATCACCATAAGTATAACATGATCTTCCATGCGAAAACCTCTGCAATGAACTTGAAGAACTTGTATAACCACCCCGGATCACCGGCCTCTATTGTGACCCCTAGTAACTTTGACCTGTACTATAGGACCCACGAGGTGTCTGACCATCCTCAAAAGTCAACATAGATGCATGAACTGATCCTCTATGTTGGAAGGAAGTTCCCTCATGGACGGATCAAAAAATTGTTGTACGAATGGAATAGTTCAGTCCTTGTACAAATTTGCGAATTCACTCTGTCTCATCAAGAAGGATAGCTATGGCATGTCTTAACAACTAGTAGAAACGAGTCTCTTACTCAGCAATTGTAAGACCCTCTTGCCTCGAATTCTCGAACCATAATCGTCTCTCTTCCTTCATACTCTAGGGGACAAAACAGTCATAAAAGGAACTAGCAAACTCATCCCAAGTCATCTGGGGTGACCCAACTGGCCTAGAACTCATATACATTCTCCACCACTCTTTGGCAGGTCCACATAACTAGACTGTAGTATAATGAACTCTGTGAGTCTCATCTAACCCTACTGCCTGCAACAACTTTCAACACATAGATAAGAACTCATGTGCATCCTCAGTCTTCCCACCCTAAAATTGTAGGGTGTTTATTTTTCACAACCTTTCATATCGGCATTGCTCATCATTCGTCAACATGACTACAGTTTCACCCTGAGCTTCCTTTACCTGTACTCCACCCTCATCAACTCTAGGGCCCACAGGTGGCTGGACCACCGGATCTTGAATAATTAGAATCTGATGTTTCCCTGGGGTCTGAGCCCCTGCTCTAGTCTGAGACCCTCAGGTGTACCATTCACCCTCACACTCTGATTAAATCCTTCGAGCGCATCTAATACTCGCATCAAAGTGGCCTAAAGTAATCGTACAGTAGAAAGCTCTGGAGGGACCTGTTCTTCTCTAGCATCAATCTGTGGATCAAGAGAAGTCTCTCTAGTTGGTGCCTCTCCTCGGGCATGACCTTTTCCTGCCGCCATACCTCGACCATGGCCTTAAACTCGGCCTCTATCTCTATCCCTAGTTGGGGTCTCAATATCAACCTAGCGGAGTGCCTCCTTTTCTCTACCTCTAGCCGTAGTTTTGGTCCTAGCCATCTGTCAGAAAGGATACATGAAAATTTAGTACCAACATAAGTAACCATGCACGATACAAAGTGAAAGAACAAAGGAAAAATTTCCTAAAATTCCTCATAGCCTCTTGAAGAAAAGTATAGACGTCACCGTACCGATCCTCAAGACTCTACTTAGATTTAGCTTGTATACACGTGAGACCTATGAACTTGGGGCTGTAATACCATTTTTTTCATGACTCGAATCCGGGTGTGATGTCACTCATCTCAATGCACCGAGACAAATCAGCTTAATACCCAATATAAAGTCTATTCGAAAGAAAAAGTAATAAATCAAAATTTAACTTAATCGAAACCATATAAAACAAACTCAAATTCCCCCAAGATTGGTTGTCATGTGTACAAGCCACTAATACATTATCGAAGTATGAAAGAAAATACAGTCAAAATGTCTTTGTCTCTAGAATAGGACTAAAACATATTAAAAGAGTAAGAAGTGTCCGCTAGATAGATGTAACACCTACCTCAACACTCAAGATGATAGCCTCGAATGTGGTATAAAATACTAGAAAATCAAGCAGGTCTGGTCTCATAACCTACACAAGTGTAGAAGAAAGGAGTGAGTACCAAACAACACAGTACTCAGCAAGTGGATAACTAAAACTAAGCAAAGCTCAATAGATACACGTACTCCTGTCATCCCAATCGAACCTCCTCAACTACAACCTGAATAAAACTAGTCCAACTCTACACTCTACATAATAATAACAATACAGTCCATGAATATTCATCGGTAGTCTTATCAAGTGAATTATATTAAGTCAAATTCAACATATACAGAGAAATAAGTGGTAAACACGAATTCAAAAATATCAACATAATGCGATGCAATAAAATGAAATGATGCATGTCTGTCCTATCGGTACATATCCGCTGAATTAAAGTATGGAACCCATGGGGGATATTTTTGTCCATGTTACCTGCCATAGAGAGTGTGTCTCATCCCCTAAATATACATATCCTGCCACAGACTGTGTAGCCTGACTTTTTTTTTCATAATCCCTACCATGGAGTGTGTGGCCTGACCTTTTTATTTCATATTATTTGTAGTCTCAGCACAGTATGTCAGAACTAATGCAATCAATTCATGTTCATATGATTCACGATAATAAAATGACAACAACAATAGTTTTTTCCTATCTCACATCAATATAGTTATTTCACATGTCCAAAATAAACCCATAGTCACGACATATCAATTCCACCAATACATGTCATTAGATCATCATTTTTTAGGCCAATCAAGAAATCAATAACCTAGACCAATTCTCATTACTCCTCCGTACACATAACACGGAAATACAAGCATCTACAAGCTTAAACTGAGGTTTAGAAATTCACTTGCCTTAAATAATTAAGCAATCTGTCATGACCCAACCCCGTAGGCCATGACAGGTGCCCAAACTGGATACTCGCGTATACCCTTGCTAGCTATAAGTATACCTGTCCACTATTTGAGTCATAATATATAATATGCAAGAAAGATATATAAGCTGACAAGGCCATCACGATGGGGGATACGTCCCCAAAATATAAACCATATCCTCACAAATGTAAATACATACTTATGTAACCTATATACAACCCACACATATATCTACAGGACTTTAAGAGTATAATGATAACATAAGGTGGGAAAGGGCCCCCATTGTACCCCTGAATAAACAAAATGAGTGTACAAATAAAGAGACCAGTACCACAACTAGGTTGCGATACAATGGAGCTTCTCCCGAACTTGCTGGTAGGAGTCCTAAGCTGATGGGTCTCCAAAATATGCATCTGTACCTGCGGGCATGAACGCAGCCCCCCGAACAAAGGGGTTTAGTAACATATGTGCTGAGTATACAAAACATAACTGGAAACATATATGAAGTAAAGAGAGCCAGGGGATAAATTTGTTACGTAAGAAAATACTGTACCTGTACCTCGTGAATCATAAAAACATGCATGCTCATATTATACAATATAGTTGGCCCTTTCAAGGCTCAATGAATCATTACTGTAGGACCATCATATGGCCCAGTGCCATCACCACCTTATCACATCACATCATTATCTCATATATATATACATACATACCCGGCCCTCTAGTGAGGGACGTGGTGAGTTGTTTATGTCATCGCATTATCATTTTCTCAAATAGCATACCCGGCCCTTTAGTGAGAGACTCAGTAGATAATGTAGTAAACTATGCATGATTACATACCCAGTTCAGGACTCAGTGAAAGAAGGGTTACGGTATACATGAGTAGAGTAGTGAGTAACCATATGCAATTTAAACCATCATTGGAGACTTGTTGAAATAATCAAAATGAACTATCATTCAAAAATTAGGACAATACCCATAATAAGTACATTTGGAGTGTCATTATGGTTTGCATCAAATTAGCACTTTTGAAATTATCTACTCGTATCAAGGCATAATAAAATATCCTTTGAAAGTCAAGAAAATGGACATCTTAGTGGCTTTGAGAATGGGGACTTTCTTAGGATCACATATACTTCGTCTATTTGCTTCGTAAGGTTCATGCCAAAAAAAGAAGATTAACTTTACCTACTTACTACTTCCCAAGGTATATAAAAACTTGAGAAACCATAGTTCAATTATTGGAAGAGTTCTAGCTTAAAGGAGTGAATAAGACTCATGCTTTATACCACAACATAGATTATACCAATTTAGGATGGTTGGACACTTTCACATGATTTGAGGAAAAAGGACATAAGTTCTAGGAAATTAAAAATGTTGGCCATCCTAGTGTATTTTAGATTAAGAGCTTCTTGTAGACTTTGTGCATTCTTCGTCCGTTGGCTTTCTATGGGTCATGCCAAAAAAAAGAAGGGATAGTCTTTACATACTCTATACTTTCCCTTATGTAGTCTTCATATATATATGTGTGCCGCGGAATGTATGGCCTGATCCTTAGATAGTAACATATGCCGAGGAACGTTCGGCCCGATCCTTAGATAGTAACATATGTTGAGGAACGTTCGGCTCGATCCTTAGATAGTGACATATATCATACTTGGTCCATCAAGGGACTCGGTACCATAAATATTTCATCATGACATCATAACCTATGTCAAAGACATATCAAGAGTTAAGAAGGGTTTCACATACTTATGCCAAAACATGCCAAAAGAAAGAAGGTAGCTTCATATACCTCTTTAGGGATTAATCGTAACCCGGCTTGCCTCGATATCTCCTTTAACTATTTAACATGAAAGTAATACTAAAATTAATAACCTTTCATTTTCCAATTTCCAACTCTACACCCACGTATTCATAGGAATCATTCCCTTATCCCTTTTCCTTGACTAGTTTATTACTAGTTCCGAAGTTACCGAAAATCGAGCAACATCTCCCCTATAACTTGACCTATACAACTTCTAATCTTAGAATCCATATTACCAACAATAACCAGCATCTATATGTATAATCAAATCACCTCAACATTACTCAATACAACTCCAAAAAACTATCTCAAAACTAGGATACCAAACTAATGTTTTAAATCTTCCTTTCGTAAAATCTTTTACCATACGAAATGGAGGGTCATGTGGATGAAAACAGAAGAACACACACCCCTTTTTGAGTACTTTACATCCCTTCAACACGCAATTAAACCACTCCCAACCTGCAGCACCACAACAACAACACACTACTCGACTCCGATTTACCTACTACAATTTCAATTTAGTTTATTTCTAATGTCAAATATTCTTATGCAATTTTTCCATATACAAACTCATTTAAGATATGTAATATACCTCATAAAAATATCATAAACTCCAACATGAAAGATAAACCCTTACCTTATCCAAAACTCATCAAAACTCGCCGAAACTCGCCTCGAAACTCCTTTAGCACGGCTGAAACTTTGGGGCTGTTTGTTGTCCTTTTGGGGCTTATCCAAACCATAAATTTATATTACTAACACCTTCATAACATCTTGGTTCACCCTAAATAATTAATTCAAGGAATGAAATCGAAGACTCACTTTTTTTTCTCCCAAATCCGAGCTCTCTCTCTCTCTAGCTCCAAGTTTCTCTCCTTTCTTTTCTCTAGAATTTTCTTGTAGTTTTTTTTTGATAAAGATGAACTTAAGGGATAAGAATGAGTTTAAAAGTCATCAAATATGTATATATATACCACCTTAGGGGGGTGACATGTGTCAATCCCCAAGTGGTGACACGTGTCAAGCCCTCATAGGGCCAATGCACCCCCTCCTCCACTTAGGGGCTGCCATGTGGCATGTGGGGCACACCCCCCTTTCTGAATCTGCTGCCATGTGGAACTCCCTCATGCTTCCATGTGGCACTCTCTCATGGGCTGCCACGTTCTCTTTCTTTTCCTCCTCGTGGATTCGTAATCTCGCCTTGCTTTACGAACCTAAGTAATGCCTACTATGTAACTTTGGTATGTGCTCAAGTAGCTTAAGTATGTAAGATTTCCAAATTGGTAGCTTACGCTAATAAATCGAGTCCTACGACTCATTATTTGGTCTCCAACTTCTCCCAGATTCTTATAACTCTATTTCTAATCTTCTCTACTATGGGGTATCGCATTCTCCTTTTATTAGAGTTGTTTGATAGCGTTATAAATTATCTGGCTCACATGGTAACTCTTAAGATCTTAAGAGTTCTTAAGAAATCTTAAGAAGCTTTAAGAAACTTAAGAGGCTTACGATCCTTGCAAGAAACTCAAGAGCCTTTCAAGCGCCTTAGGAACGTGTTCCAATGTACAAAAGTACGGGGTGTAACACAATCACTCTAGGACTTATGCCTTCCCTTTCCGAACAGTATCCAAAACTCTACAATCTAATCAAATAAATACGCATAATAAAATTTCAAAACTAACATCACATATATTACTATTTGTCTAGCTTAGACCCAAAGACTCATCCAAATCTATAATCACATTTCAATTCTTATGCCACTTAATTTATCATGTCTCATATTTTTTAAATTCAATCTTAGGGTTAAGCCTTAATTCCTCCAATATCATAACTCTAATGGTATTAATATAATATAATACACCTAATATTTAATTACATATCTTAATATATCAAAACTTGAATTATAATGTGATAACTAAAAGAAATATAAAACCGAAATGAATTGGTTATAAATAATGATGGCGCAGGAAGAAAGTTGCAGAGCATATCCATCCTATACTCCTATGTATCATTTTTCATCATTATCAATGATTTCCTACCCCATTATTGTCTCCGTAATTAATTTCATACTCTACATGTTAATGCACTTAAATTCAACCTTATAATGATATAAAAAATACTAGTGCTCACTATTCGATATTGTAAATCCTTCAAAATTGGTGTTCTGAAAAAAATAGTACCTGAAATTCTAAAGAAACTCTCAACCGCTCTTCGCTTAGTTGCCGCACCGGTAAGTTCTTCCTTATAGATTTCTTGTTAATTTCTTTCTTCTACAAATATTTGTGAACTAAAGTACCCAACCCTACTATTTTATTTTAACAAATATAGTGGTATAGGATATTAAATAAACTATAAAATTAGCCCAACAATGAAATTAATTATTTAAAGTTATCCCTCAACCAAATAACTGTAGTTATTGAATAGTCCAAAATTTCCAATTTACATTTACGAAAGGGTCTTTTTTTTTAAAGAGCTATGACTCATTCTCAAAATGATCTAACGAGTCATTACAAAACCTGATACACCTAAATAAGTTTACTAACTTATACTTAGAAAATGGATTAGCACTTTCTAAAAACAAAGTAAGCCTATTAAAAAGTGAGATAGAATTTTTAAGAATGATAATTGATCAAAATGGTATAAAATTACAAAGCCATATCGTTGAAAAGATATCTGTTTTTCCAGATAAAGTAGTCGATAAAAAGAAAGTACAAAGATTTTTAGAAATTCTTAATTATACTTCAGATTATATTCAGAATTTGGATGAATTAAGAAAACCATTCCAGGAATTATTTAAAATGGATAAGAGCTTTGAATTTAATGAAGTATTAATGAAAAAAGTAAAAGATATTAAATTTAATTGTAAAAATTTACCAAAATTACAATTACCAAAAGATAGTGATGACTTAATTTTAGAAAAAGATGCTTCGGAACAATGCTGGAGAAGAGTATTAAAAAAGATAGACTATGATCTTAATAAAAATAAGATAGGAGAAAGCCTATGTAGATATTGTTCTGAAACCTTTTCAGATACACAAGCTAGATATCATATTAATGAAAAAGAATTGTTAGTCATAGTAAAAAGTTGTCAAAATTATATTACTTCTTACTACCAAAATGATTTACTCTCAGAACTGATAATATACAGGTAAAAGCTTTTATTCATAATAATCTTCCATCAAAACCGGAATATAAATGGTTTATTTGATGGCAAATGTTATTATCAGAATATTTCTTGGATATCGAAATTGTTCAAACTAACAAAAATATTGCAGCAAATTTTCTCACCAGAGATGGAAGAAATTAAAAACCCTCTGCAAGATATCGATAAAATTTTTGAAGATATTCAAACAGCAGTTTTTGATATTATCTAAATAGCTAACTTCGATTGTGAACAACTGATTGCTGACAAATTAATCAACATATGTGCCTAGATAGCGTTCAAAATTGGATAATGTAGTGATTCTTATGATATTGTTAATAGCTTAATAAAAATGCAAAAGGATGATAATACTTCGACAACTACGGAGGGATAAGATAAGTATGAAAAAAATATCTTTTAGACCCCAATTGCCTTAAAAAGGAGTTACTTTGGGATCTAAAGAAAAATTCAATAAGTTACTTCAAACCATCGGAGATCAAGAACAGATAATGAAAGATTTATTTTCTCTCGAAACCACTCCAAACAGATATATTGATTTTACAGGGATATACCCTCAAATCAATTACTTACAAGATTCATCTCCACATGAAATTAGATACTGGTACAATTTTGGAAATGTAAATTCTATTTACCTTACTTCTCCAAATTTTTTTGAGATTAATCGGTTACCGTCATGGGTTCAAGACGGAGTAAAAGATTATTATCTCAATAACCCAATGATTACCATAAAGGATATTTTGGTCCTTAAGTTTGTTTCTACCAGACCAAATTTTTACAAAGATGAACAATATCCCGTCTACCATTTCATGCAAATTGGAAAGGCTGATGATTTTAATATCATAAATAATTTTCAAGAAAAATCTTTTCAAAGATTTATCGAAAAGGATACTCATTACAGACGTTCTATTGGATTAAGAATTGTACTACAAAATATAGAGCATAGATTTAAAGAGGATTTAGGATTTATGAAGAAACAAAAATACATTCCTCTATCTTGATTGGCCCTGCAAAAAATACTCTGCTAGCAGCCAAACGATATATGAAGACAAAAATAGATTTAATTAATAAAGGAATTATTAAATTCATCCCTCAAGCACAGCAAAGATTATGTGAAATGAGAAAGTATGCCAAAAGCACATGCGAGTTTTGTTCTCCAAAAAAGGAGAAAATGATAGAAGATGACATGTCAATGTCGTCCAAATAAAAAAGGCAACAAGT
>NC_077247.1:7225000-7412500 GCF_947179165.1 Solanum dulcamara | reverse complement strand
ATCATTGTTTATATTGATGATATTTTAGTATATTCAAAGACTTTTGAAACTCATATCAATTATCTTGATATTTTCAAAAAAATTGTTATACAAAATAGTTTGGTCATATCAAAATCCAAAATGAGTTTGTTTCAAATAGATGTTCGATTTCTCAGACATATTATTTGTCAAGGAAATATCACTCCTATTCAAAAATTAATTGACTTTGCTTCAAAATTTGCTGATGTTATAACCGATAGGAATATGCTTCAAAGATTTTTGGAAAGCTTAAATTATATTTCTCCTTTATCCCATTATATGAACGGTTAAAAAAACTCATAAATCTCCTTGGACTGATAGTCTAACTGAACTGGTTGAATATGTTAAACAACATGTTACATCATTACCTTGTTTAACACCGGCTAACCCCGCTTGGCCAAAAATCATAAAAACTAATGCATCAAACATTGGTTATGGTGGAATATTAAAGCAAGTAAACCCCAATGATAAATGTGAATATCTTATAAGATCTTATTCAGGTAAATGGACTGAAGCCCATCGTAAATATGCAACGGTGGCCCATGAAATGTTATGTATTGTTAAATGTGTTTTAAAATTTCAGGATGATCTATACAATCAACGGTTCCAGATCAAAGTAAATGCTCAATCAGTCAAATATATGTTTGACAAAGATTTTAAGCATGATGCCTCAAAATTAATATTTGCTAGGTGGCAGGGTCAATTAGCCCTATTTGATTTCGATATTCAGTATAAAAAGGGAATTGATAATTCTCTACCTAACTTCCTATCTAGGGAATACTTAACCAATTAATCATGCATCATTTTGCAGCCTTCTTTGATGATAAAACACTTATAACCATCTTAAAGGCAATTCCTTTAGGTGAAGATATTCAGACCATAATTCTGAATATCATAATTGAAAAAAATTATAAGAGAAGAAATGTAGCATTTCCACTTCTCTATCCATTCTTATGAGGATGATGATGGTCCTTATTATCTTGATCTTGATGATTTCTTTGATTTCCACTATCATATTTTAATATTTGCAGAAATGGCAGACCCTCCGTGGTCTATAATCAAATGATGGAATAATAATAATCGAGCTAGAGGCAGGGAAAGATCAGCCTCTTCACAGAGATCATTATATGGTTCATCCTCATCATCGCCTAGCAATTTTCCAGTCTTACAATTGGGAAATAGGAGTTTGATAAACTCCAAGGTCGGTAAAGCATCTTCATCCACCCTAAAGGAAGATATTCCTTCCATTAGTCTGAAAGATATTTCAGAAAATAGTCCATTATATGGACAACTAAAAACATATTTGGAATCTAAAAAGTAAAAAGATACTTTTGCTTCCATGGTTAAAGAAGCAGATGAAAACAAGAATTATGAAGAAGGATCTGTAAAAAAATATTTTTGGAAAACTTTGATATTAAGAGGCAAGATGACCCACGAAAGATTTTCCAAAGGTATTTGGTATGGGGATTATATTTCTCAGGAGAATCATATAAGACTCGAACATATTACGAAACCATATTGATAAAAACTGAAAGTGCTGACTTTCAACACTTAACAACAAAAGAGAATGTTTATAACTTCTCAAAGGTGATCATCAAACAGATTATATGTGTTGAAGAGTGGGGAATCTCCACAATGAATGAAAGACAGGTTTATGTTAATAACACGAACACCAATTTGACATACTGGGATTATATCCAAGCATTCAACAAAGTCTTTTATTATAATAATGATAAACATAAGCATACTTGATTCATAAAAAATTGTGCCAAGATATTTGATAGACCAATCCCAAATTGGTTTATCAGGTGGTGGACATTCCACGGATCTACGGCAAAGATTTTACCATATGAATACCTAAACTTATACAAAGAATGGACTAAGGTTTTCCCTTTTCTCACGAAGTTATATCTCTCCGACCATGTATGCAATTTGAACAAAATTGACCAAATGTACTTTTTTATTGAGTTATCGATACCATGGATCCATAAATGGCTCCCGAAAATGAGGTATACCCCAGATGAAAATTTTTGTGCTTATATAGTGTATATTATAATAATTTTGGGATAAATTAATCAGAAAAGATCCTAAAACCAAGCAAGCCTATGGCCAAGAGCTCGTAGAAAGTATTCGAGCAAAAACACGGGATTATACGGAGCTACCCCCCAAAAAATTGGTAGATGATAACTCAGTTAAACACATTGCACGAAAAATTTCAATGCAACAAGGTGATAAGCAAGAAATGATCAATGAATATCTTGAAGAAATTAAAAGAAATTTGCTTCAAACTCTTAATCAATATGATAAATCTGACACCTCTATGAAGAGTGAAGCAAGCGATGATATCGCCGATATCTAGTCCTATGGACCCAGGCCCATACTATCTGAGATCGAGCTTGAGAAAGTGGTAGAATTCCTCGAATCATTACACGACAAGAAAGATTTCCTTAAAATCGTTGTTAAGGGTAAAGGCAAAGCAGAATGAGGAGATCACTACGAACTCTTAAACAACTGAAAAGATATCGAGCTATGAGATGATATATCCCAAGTTCGACAAAAATACAGAAGATAATTCTCTTATCAGCAGTAGAAACACTATATATTTACAGTAGATATATTGTGTTTGGGACCTATATAAGGGACCCACTTTTATTCTATATCTCTCCTTAGCCCTTTTATATAAAGGGCATTTGTTTTCATTATTTAGGCAGAAGTTTTTAGACTTCCTCCTCCCCTCTCTCTCTTTCTCTCTCTTGTATACATTTTGTTTGTAATATATCCAGTTTGAAGAAATAAAGTTTGAAGTCTAAAACAGCCTTCGGTGCAAGGTATTTTATTTCTCTCAGTCTTTACTTTTAATTTCTTATATTTCTCCATAGTCGTGACTATGTCAGGCTAGAAAATTCATATCTATGCCAGATATTTAACATTATATAATATATACATCATGACAAAACCAGACTCAGTTAAAATATACAAGGTTTTATCACAGTTCTATGACTTGGTTTTGAGATGGTGGTACAGTCGATTCCGACACTATTCTATTAATCAAGCCTAGCAAGCAGTGGTGGTGTAAGTCCCATTAAAAGGAGAAAAAAAATGGGCAGTATTTCACACTGTTAGAACTGCTAGTTGCCAGATTAATAGTAGTATGTATCTAAATATCTGACAGGCCCCTTGCCTAGGTGAAATTTTTCCATATATCCATGAACTAAATAAATTTTTCATATTTTGATTTTATCCTTGCGATGACTGCAAATTTAAGAATATCATTTCAAGCAAAATCTGGATGGACGCGTGAACTACTGTCAGCCTTATAGATCCTGGTTGACTACTACTACTAAACATATGAAAAAAATAAAAAATATTTTTATTAATTTTAACAAAAAATTATAATGTGATAACCTTATAAACATATTTTGATGCAAGTAATACCAAAATAATTAATAAAAATAAAGATATATTTCGTTGCAATTTCTTAAAAAGTTACGTTTATCTTGTAAATAAAATTTATATTATATTATTACTATTACTATTATTATTATTATTACTACTACTAATACTACTACCATCATCATCATCATCATCATCATCATCATCATCATCATCATCATCATCAAATGAACAGATGAACAGAATACAAAAATATTTTTATTAATTTTAACAAAAAATTATAATCTTATAACCTTATAAACATATTTTGATGCAAGTAATACCAAAATAATTAATAAAAATAAAGTTATATTTCATAGCAATTTCTTAAAAAATTATGTTTATCTTGTAAATAAAATTTATATTATATTAATGACAACCAAAATTCGTTTATCTACATTAGATAATAGAGAATAAGAGATAGACATAATATATATATATACGTGTCCTTTAACTTGATTTCAGCTAGCATATATGTCCTCCAACTTCGGATATGCACAAGTAAATGCTTAAACTTATATAAAATTTAACAAGTAGACTCACACAGCCTATATAACAATTCACGTGAGATACACTGCTGATTTATATTATGTCATGTATAAAACGTGTGTGTCTACTTTTTCAACTTTATACAAATTTAAGTGTTTATTTGTACACACACAAAGTTGGATGCTATAAATACAAACCAAAAAATTTAATTTTTCCGAGCGGATCAATCTTTTGTGCCCCTACCCTTACTTTCTTTATATAAAAATGCCTGCAAAAAGCACGAAGAGCTAAGCCAGTAATGTCATGGCAAAGGTTAAACTTCATAACATCATCGAAGCTAAGATTTCGTATGTGTTAATTGATATCAAGTTAAAGAACACTTATTACTAAGAGATAAGTGAAATTTAAATATGTATGCACATAATAGATACATATGTATTACGTAATTAATGCATATAATAGTAAAATAACAATAAAAAAATAACATTATATCTTGTAACAAACTTGTAACAACATTATTCTACTTATATTAATGTTAATGAACTTAAATAAAAATCTATTAAAATATACGTTAAAAAATAAAAATATTATAAATAATATAAAAAAATGTTAAATAAATAGAAAATTAAAAATAGCAAAGATAAAATAAATTCTTCATAGGATAAAAGGGGGAGAATGACTATTGAAGAGGGAATTTGATTTTTTAACCAAACTATTCCGATACGTCTTGAACAAGGGTTGCCTTGGTAGAACCAAAATTACTCTTGTGTCTAGGCGAGCAATGATACCAATCCCGGACTGACAACAACCAACCTAGAGCCCAACACTAAAGCTCAACCACATGATGGTACTCCAATACTATTAAATTGACCGATCCTCGCTTGTAACATTTAAAACACCACTGTTGAGTTCTTATAATAAAAGACACTTCATTCGCTTCTTGTTCTTATTTTTACTTTCTGTAATTTATATTCTTGTAGTCGCTTATTACTACCGATTTAGCACAAAGAAAATAAGCTTGATTGACCATAATTCACTTGTCTTTATAATCTCATTCTTACAAATTGGACCGTTGAGGTAAATAACAAATTTCTGATTAAAAAAAAAGGATAGCAAAGCTTCTGCGATGTACTAAATTTTTGATAAACAAATAGTGAAACAGAAGAACTCATCCCTGCTCTAAAGCCAGTGGCGGAGCCACCTTGTGTCGAGGGGTTCATCCAAATTTCCTTCGACAGAAAATTATACTATTTATATATGATTAAAATAATTTTTTTATGTATATAAAATAAATATTGAACCACCTTCGACTAGCCAATATGTCTATTTATTCAGATTTTGAACCCTCTTATTCAAAATCTTGGCTCCGCCCATCTACGGCAGGCCAAAACCAAAAGGTCTCTCCTAGCATGTACACATCATATATTATGGGTATCCCATTCTGTAGTATTCAAAGACTTGCATTTGTATTATAAATTAAATGTAATGTCTGTTCAAATCCCATTTATCAATGACTCTCTGTCTATTTTGGTACTAAACATTATTCTGTTTGAACAGATCAACGTGCTGTAATTATGTGCACCACTTGGAAACCTGTTTGTAAATTAAGACCTTCACATGTTCATAAAGTTAAATTTCGCCCTATAAGGAAAGCAAAAGCAAATCTAAAGAAAGATGAATTGTGAAGAGGGAATTTTTTTTGTAGAAAATGATCAACCACTAGCTAATATTTGGAATAAATAATCATCTTGAAACAGTTGAGCCATATAAAACACCAAAAAGCTGAAATTTAGAACAAGTACTAGACAGGCAAAAAATGAGCAGATATGAGCATGTTACTGAAAATACTTAATTAGCTCTCTCTCTCTCTCTGGGAGAAGAGGATAAGGGCAAAGCAAAAAGGGAATGATAAATCATGTGAGAATGGAATGGAGAGCATGGATGGCCAGCTTTGCCTGTACCTCCATCACTTGTATTTCTGACAAATACTGTCGAGCCTTACCAATCTTTACAGATTGCGACTTCTCCAGCATTTCTTCCCTGTCCTTTTCGCTAATTAACTGAAGTGGATTTCTTCTGAACCAATCCTCTAAGTCAGCAGCACTACCTCCACCTAAAACCAAATCTGAACACATTATTCCAATAGTTTTGTCCGGTTTCACTTGTCCCCAAATTCTCTTTGACAGTTTGAATAACTTCTCCTGGTGAGGTTTGGAAAAGCTCCTTTTGTCAACGTTTTTCTTATATTTCCTTCTCAACCTTGTGAGTTTATCTTGTAACTGAGTTTTACTCGTCTCTTCCTGCAATCCGTCCTTTACAAAAGTAACGAATGCATCATAATCTGATGAAGGGTTGGCGCAATTGAGGGATGAATAATTGAGATACCTTTCAAGGATAGTTATCTCATCCTCTTCGCTCCACACTCTTTGAAAGCCGCTCTTCATGACTACATCTGAATTTTTCAGTTTTTTTCTATGAGACTCATCACTCCCACTTGAAGGCATCCACTCTTTGTCTGAATCGTCTGTATTGGGACGTTTCGACTTTTTGTTTTTTGACAAGTTAACAGCAGCCATTTCACATGTTTTGGTTTTCAATTGCAAGTGGAACACACCAATTAAATACGCAATTTGGTTGCGCTTCCCGAGGGCCATTTAATTATATATATATATATATTATTATAAGTTTATAGTGAAAAGTTTTGACAAGAGAGGAACTGTCATTTTCCATAACTAGAGCCAGATTGGTTAGTAGTATATACTCTTTTCTTTCAAAATTAGTTTAATCATAGCAAATATCAAACATTATAAATTTACTTCACTTAAACCACTTACACAATTGGTTCACTAAACGTCAACTATTCGAATTTTCGGTTGCGGGGCAAGTGCAATGGTTTCTCTTTTCCAATGTAACACTATTCCAAAACTTTAAATACTAGTCTCATTCTTCACTAAAAAATAAAATTAATTAAATATCTGCAACTACATGCTTCATCTATTTACTTTTATTGGTCTATTATACTAAAACACATTTTTATTTATTATTTTTAGCATATTAAAAAAATACATTAATTCATGTTTTATCCTTAATATTGATTACTTATTCTCTAAATTATCTTTCAACACATAAGACGATACTGTAACACTCTGAATTTTTTTAAGCTAAGACTCAAATCATTCTTCATATGTGTATAGAGTCGAACCAAGTGATTCTTAATTGTGCATAGGTATTAAAGTCAACTCTTTAATGTGGGAATAAATTTAGAGATGAATTAAGGTCATAAGAATCCTCTAACACAAAATTAAGTTGAAAGGCTCCTTACCGATTAAGTTTCGATATAAGATTTTACTTGATTCAACTTCAAACTATTATATCTCTCAGTATATAAAGAATTAGGTGGCCTATGACTTATCAAATTAAAGGTATATGAGTCTTCTTTCCAACGCCACCACGTTTGACTTATTTGGAGTTGGAGTAAAAAGTTATGCCTGTTCCAGTGAAGCCCTATTAGACAATCACACTTTCACAGACGGCAATACAGATGGTATAAGTTTTCATGGACCGTAAATCCATCCGTGAAAGCTTGTTGCATCTTTTTTTTTCCAGAAACTTCATGTACGTCTTCTACGGTTATTTTGGTCTTTTAATTTTCAATGTTTTTTAACCTTATTGTAAGTCATTTTTGGGTGTTTTAAAGAAATATATTATCAACTCACTAGTTTTCCTCTCATAATCATCAATCTAAACATCCTAGTCTCAAGACTTCTCTCAAAACTAACCTAGGGTTCCTCTTCTCCATCAAGAATCCTAAAACTTTCAAGTCAAAAATTCAAGAATCAACAAAAGCCTTCCATCCAAGGTTTTCCCAAGTTCTTCCACTCTAAGAACTTCATAAAAGAGTTTCTTTTCTCAAGATCAAGAACCAAGATTCTAAGATCAAAAATTTCCTCCAATAAAGCTAGAGTTCTTCCTCAGACTCAAGAGAAATAAATTCTCCACCAAAATTTTCAGTCCAATAGTTTCATAATCAGGTATGTAAGGTTACTCATAGTGTTTAATTTAGTTCGTCTTCACGCGTATTGAATTTAATTTTGGGTTTTAACCCAATTCATATTGAGTTTTTCGAATAAGTCATGCTTCTTTCTGTTAACTATATATACGTTATTGGAATTGTGTTTAATGATATGATTCTGATGCTTGAATTGTAGATCATGCTTGTTTACACATGAACTCTAATTGAGTTGTTGCATTGCTTCATATTATGCATAATTTTTGTTAAAGAAAGAGTATTTCAAAGCCATGAGTAAAAAAAGAGTTTTTAGGAAACTCGAGTGTCCCAAATATATTATTTGAATTATGAAGCTTCGTATTACTAATTTCATTAAGCACGTTACATCTTTCCTAGTTAAAACCAATGCGTGACTCTAAAAAACTAGTGTTACAAACACTATAGTTCTATATTTCTGTCGGAATGGCCTCACCGCCGCCGATAAAGCTTTTCAGGCCACTAGATCAGTCTCAAAAGATATAAAATCTCCATATGAACAAAACCCATCAAGCATCATCTCCTAATTCATCGTATAATTCTTCGAATCTGTAAAAAAAATCATTGTAGCAATTTTGAATGAAGATTTGAACTGCACACAAAGAATTATTTCCCTAAAAGATTCTGATTTGATTCAGGTCAAGGAAATTATGGGAGATGATTATCCATCACAAGATCCATATACGGCCAAAAAATCAGACCAAACCCCATAGAGACTTCCGGCGATGATGGAGGAGCTCCGACGAAGGTTTCAGTCGAAGAGCAATGCCAAGATGGGCTCTTAGATGAGACAAGCTCACCCCAACAACCAATTTCCACTCGCAGTACTCCCAACAAGTCAAATTTGAAAAATTCTGATGTTCAAGTCGAAGGAGAAAAAGAACAAAGGAATTTGCAAAAATCCTTGAGTAGTTAAGGTCATCAAATACACAATATGAATACTGAATTAGTATGAGATCATGACGATAATCAGGAGGAATTAGAAGATCCTAATGGCTCTGCTGGAATAAGAAACACTATTCCATTAGCTTTAGGATAACAAAACACTCAATCTTAGCAACAAGTTGAGGAATTAAGCTTTTCAAAAGTCTTAATGGGAGTTGAGCATATTGAAACTATGTCAAATGATCAGGAAATTGATATGGACCATGACTCTCAAGCAAACAAACTAGTCACTGATCATATTAGTCAAAGGAATAGGCTACTAGATGAGGAAAACACAGGGGTATCACTGCAACAACTATTAGAATGCACTCAGGTATGACTAACTCTCCCACTTTTATTCTTTCTAATGATAATATTGTGAACACCATAGAGGTTCATTTGCAATCTCATGCAAATGAGTAACATGGTGTTGTGTTGACCTCCTTAGTATAAGACAAAGAAGGTGATCAAAATGGGTTGCTTACCAACCTAGAATCTGGTATTAAGGACCAAAGTATTGAGAACACCCCAAAATCCCAACAATAACCTATAAAGACCCTTTCAAATACCCAAAATAATTTTCCTAGAGTGTCCAACAATTTTGAAAAACATGATTCAGTACTCAGGAAAAAAGTAAGTCATGAAACAACTCCATCACACTGATAATGCCAACCATAACCTCTATAATAATCCCTTTTTCAACTCTAAGAAGGACCTTCTCCCTCAATGAACACCTTATACTATGATCCAGACCTTTGCTACAAAACATAGGCTTAACCAGACAAAGAATAAAGTGCCTATTGAGCTGTCCAAACCCAAAATTACCACTAAACAAGGCCTACCTGCAGTGATATTCAAGAAAGATGAATTTATGGTTGAACTAGCTGCAAGATGTAAGTATTGACTCAATGCTCACAATTCCTCAACCCTTATTATAGTTACTACTGTTGATTCAGAAGTTGATGGAGGTATGGTTGGAAATAGAAAGGAGGAACTCACTAACTTGCAGGATGGGGTAATCAAAGAGGGTTTGGATTTGTCTTATGTTATGTGTGAGAACCCATACACTGACCTTAGGTGTGACCTTAGAGCCTCTAATACCACTTTGAACCGTTTGAACTTTAAGGTTTTGACCAAGTTTGACTTCAGTCAATATTTTGAGTTAATGTACTCAGATAAAAATTTCGCCAGCGCTATTAGCTCCGAAATGCCAAATTTGGTCTAGAATAACCTTTGGTTCGATTTCTAAGGTGATCAGAATGAGTTTTTGGCCGTTTGTGCATTTTAAGTGTTTTCTTTGAATTTCTTTGACTTTGGTCAATATTCCATCGAAACGACCTCTGTTGGCAAATCCGTCGATTCCTTTGAGTTCAAAATATCATTTTTGTTCAATAGTGTTAGATATGGTTTGAGTACCTCGGGCTTGACTAGAGATTTACACGATGAGCCTTGTCAAGGCCCAATGCATTTATTCAAGATTAAGTTTAAATGACAAGACCTTGGCAATGTCGTGGCTAAGGCATGAAAGGCAAGACGTGGCTAAGGCTTGACAAGGGCTGGGCAAGCTAAGGAAAGGCTAAGGCATGCAAGGCAAGATGTGGCTAAGGTATGAAAAGTGCTGGGAAAGCTAAGGCAAGGCAAGACTATGATCGTGGCTAAACAAGTGTGGGCTAAGTGCTGGACAAAGGGGAAAAGGTTGAGGAGACTAGACCACAACGACATGATGTACGAGGAAGGACCTGGGCAAAGTGCAGGCATATGGGCAGGTGCGAGTTTGGGCGGCCAGAGACAGATTTTGGCACCAAAAGCGAAGGCTGGCCGTGTGGGCCTCGCACATGCATGGGCAGTTGGGCGGGAGAAAGTTTCTAGCCATTTTGGCCTTGTCAGCATTGTATATAGACTTGTTTATTTGAAATTTGAATTTTGCCTATTAGTTGGGGATGTCAACTAACTGGTATGTGACAAGGTACTGTGGCCTATTTAATGGCACAGGCAGACCAGTCACATGCAAAGAGTCATTGGGTCAGAATTTTATAAGGCTAGTTTTGTGTGCTTCTTTGTGGCACGTGTTTAATACAAAGTTGGAATTTTATCCTAATATGTGCTGGTATATTTCTATATTTGTAGGCATTGTCGAAGTGCAAAATGAAATTGAGGTAAAAGAAAGAAAGGGTTGAGTCTAAGTGTTAGGTTACCGAAGTGGGTTAGATTTTTATGAGTTGACCCCCTTACACCTGGTATCAGAGCAAAAGATTTCAATACTAATAATGGGTGGCGGAAATAGTTACAATGACTTATAGGAAAATATTGCACGATTGGAAACCATTAAGGGTATGATAGCAAGCAATGACGGCACGATTGATGTTCTGACACAAATTCAGGGCATCAATGCAGTGGTGCAGACTTATCATGGGAATGTTGATGACTAGTTGACTGAATTGCAGGCTTTTCATATATATGTGGGTACACAAATTGAGGGCCTTAATAAGGAAAACGAAGACCTGAAGACGAAGGTGATAATTCTTTGTCTCGCTGTTGCAAATCTGCTTAGAGGAGGTGAAGAACATGCCAAGATCAAAGTTTCTAAACTCAAGTCATTTGATGGCGTTCGTGGTGCCAAAGAACTGGAAAATTTCTTGTGGGATCTGGAACATTACTTTGCTAGTGCTCATGTCCCTACAAATGACAAGTTGACTATTGTAGTTCGTTACTTTTGTGGTGATACCATTCTTTGGTGGCGGACAAAGAATGTTGATGATGAAAGTGCAAAGAGGCCTAAGGTTGATACGTAGGAAAAACTAATGGATGCACTTCATGAGAAATTACTGACAAGTAACTCATCTTGGATTGCTAGGGATAGGCTGAAATATTTAAAACAAGTGGGATTCATTCATGAGTATGTGAAAGAATTCACATCACTTTTGCTGGATATTCAAAACATGTTAGACGAAGATAAGTTGTACAATTTCATTTCTGGCATGCAGGGGTGGGCACATAATGAATTGCGCATCAAAAAGTCCAAGATCTGCCTAGTGCAATCACTGCAACAGATATCTTGATTGATTTTCGGGCTAACAGTGCCACTACTGACCCAACTCCTTCATCTAAGACTAAGAGGAAGGAGAAGGGTAAAGATTGGAAGAAAGACAACCAAAGGCAAGAAAGAAATGACAAAGGAAAGGGAAAGATGGATGTTGCATCGTCTAGTCAAAGCAAGCCCACTGGTGAAAAGGTTTGCTAGACTTGTCAGAAACTAGGTCATCAAGCAAGGAGCTGTCCTAAGCAGGGCAAAAGAAAAGCTCTACTAGCCTAAGAGGAGAAATAAACAAAGGGAAAGGGATAAGAGATTGCTGCTTATGTTAATCCTTTGCATTTGCTAAACACTTTATCTAGTCTTAGTGAAATGGAAACTGATGAAGATGTTGCTGTGAATGTTGCCTACATAAATGCTGCTGAAACGGTGGATGGTTTATCAAATGCCTATGGGACTCTAATATATATCCATATAAAGATCGGGGTCAAGAGTGTGATTACGATGGTGGATACTGGTGTGACTCATAATTTTATTACCTCGAAAATTGTCAAAGAGTATGGCTTAAAGGTTTCTGACTGTGCAACGAGGATGAAGGTAGTCAATTCTACCACACAACCAGGCTATGGCATGGCTCTTGACGTGCTTATGATAATAGAGCACTGGTCTTATGTACATAATCTAACTTTTGTACCACTTGATAATTTCAACCTGCTATTGGGAATTGACTTTATGAGGAAATTCAAAGTTTCTCCTATTCCTCATTAGATGGTCTGATGTTTATGGGTGAGAAGGACCCTAGATTCGTGAAAGGAATCCACCCTTTTGATGAGGGAAGTAAGAAGAATATTGGAATTGTTGCACTACTGTCTGCTATGGCTTTTGAGAAGGGCTTCAAGAAATGTGAATCGGCTTATCTTGCTGCCTTAGTTGAAATGAAGTTGAATGTGCAGATTGAAGCTCCAGATGTTGTAGCTAAATTACTGACTGAGTACAAGGATGTGATGCCTCCGGAACTGCATAAACAGTTGCCTCCAAGAAGGGAAATTGATCATATGATCGAACTGATTCCTGGATTACCAACTTGATATTTTGGTATTATCGCCACAAAGAAAAGCCACCGGCATAACCTCCTTATCACATGTCCCCATTGGAGTTGACTGAATTTTGCAAGCAATTGTCTGAATTGCTTGATGTTGGAATGATTCAACCTTCAAAGGCTCTATTTGGTACGCCTATCCTATTCCAAAATAAGCAAGTTGGCAGTCTTAGGATGTGTGTTGATTACAGGGCATTGAACAAAGTGACTGTGAAGAACAAGTATCCGGTATTGCTGATTCAAGATCTACTGGATAGGTTGTCTAAGGCTAGTTTCTTTTCTAAATTAGATTTGAGGTCTGGCTATTGGCAAGTGCCTATTGCTGAGGAGGATGCCCCAAATATCACTTGTATCACTAGATATGGTAGCTACGAATTCCTTGTAATACCGTTTGAGTTGACTAATGCCCCGACTACTTTCTACAACTTAATAAACAATGTACTTCATGAGTATCTTGATGACTTTATAGCTGTCTATTTAGATAATATAGTCATATATAGTAGACTCTAGAAGATCATCTGCTGAATTTGAGAAGCTACTGCAATGACTTAGAGAATACCAACTCTATGTCAAGATAGAAAAATGTGAGTTTGCTAGTCGTGAAATAAAGTTTTTGGGCCATTTGATAAGCGAAAACTAAGTGTGCATGGACCCTAAGAAAGTGCAGGCAATTGTAAAATGGCAAGCACCCAGCAGGGTTAAGGAACTGAGATCATTTTAGGACTTGAAAACTATTATAGGAAGCTCATAATAGGCCATTCAAAGAAGGCTTCCTCCTTGACAGATTTGCTAAAGAAGAATGTGAAATGGGTTTGGTCAGAATCAAGAGAGAAGGATTTTAATTCATTAAAGAAGGCCATTGTATCTGAACTAATATTGTGTCTACCTGACTTTGATCTTCCATTTGAGGTACATACTGATGCCTCTGATTATGTTGTTGGCGGTGTATTAGAGTAGGGTGAACATTCTGTTGGATTTAAGTGCAGAAAATTAAATCCTGCAGAGCAAAGGTATTCTGCTCATGAGAAGGAGATGGTGGCAGTACTCCACTGTCTTCAAATCTAGAGGATGTATCTACTTGGGACAAAGTTTGTTGTCAAGACCGAAAATGTGGATAATATATACTTCAAAACTCAATAGAAAATGAGTTTGAAGCAGGCTAGATGAAAGGAGATATTGGTTTAATATGACTTCATGTGGGTACATAAACTAGGCAAGCAAAACCAAGTGGTTGATGCACTAAGTCGTAAAGAGGTATTTGTTGCTGTTTATGCAATTATTTGACTTGGATTTGATTTTCTTGATAAGATCAAAGTTAGTGCTGCATATGATTCATTATATTTTAAGTTAATGGATCAAGTGAAGGAGGGTACAATTAGATGGTATTGGATCGAGGACGATCTACTCTATTTCAAAAAGGGGAGAATCGTTGTTCCTCAAGGTGATGGGCTGCGAAGAAAACTCCTAAAAGAGAAACATGATACTATTTATGATGGACATCTAGGTATTGAAAGGATGTTGGCATTGCTATCCCGAAATTATTTCTGGCCAAAAATAGAAGATGACATTGAGGCCTATGTGAAATCATGTCTAGTGTGTCAATTGGACAAGACAAAAAAAAAGCATGGAAGCTGGGTTACTTCAGCCTCTACCTATTGCGGAGCATCCATGGACTTCTGTTTCAATGGATTTCATTAGAGGATTTCCAAAGGTAAATGATAAAGCATCAATCATGGTTGTGGTTGATAGGTTCTCAAAATACGGTATCTTTATTGCTGCCCCTACTTTGTATTTCTAAAAAAGCTGCTGAGTTATTCTATAAGAGTATTGTGAAGAATTTTGGTATTCCATTGGATATTGTGAGTGATCATGATTCTAGGTTTACTGTCGGTTTTGGACTGCTTTATTCAAAATGACGGGTAATGATTTGAAATTCTCTATGGCAAACCACCCACAAAATGATAGACAGACTGAAAGGATCAATCATTTGCTTGAAAAATATCTCAGGCACTATGTGACTGCATGTCATAGGAATTGGGTTGAGTTGATAGACAATGCACAGTTCTACTACAACCTGCATAGGTCATCAGCAACAGAGAAGAGTCTGTTTGAGTTAGTGTTGGGCATTCAGCCTAACACACCACAAGATTCTGGATCATAGGACTTTGGATCAACGTAAGATGAATCGATGAACAATATTTCTAGTTTAATGGAGAGAGAAGCCAGTGTGGGATGCTACATGGGATAAAGGTTCATCATTGTGGCAATTTGAAGATGAGATTAAGGCATGCTTAGATTCTGCCTCATCTAGGATAATGAACTCATCTAGTGGGGGAAGTTTGTTAGACCCTCAACTTGATGGTTCGAGTGGATCGGGCTTGACTAGGAATTTACATGATGAGCCTAGTCAAGGCCTAATATAATCAATCAATATTAAGTTCAATTGACAAGACCTTGGCAATGCTGTGGCTAAGGCATACAAGGCAAGATATGGCTAAGACATGACAAGGGCTGGGAAAGCTAAGGCAAGGCTAAGATATGCAAAGAAATATGTGGCTAAGGCATGACAAGGGATAGGAAAGCTAAGGCAAGGCAAGGCTATGATCGTGGCAAGGTCGTGGCTAAAAAGTGTGGGCTAAGTGCTGTACAAAAGGGCAAAGGTTTAGGAGACTAGACCACAACGATAAGCTGTGCAAGGCAGGACCTAGGCATAGTGCAGGCACGTGGGAAGGCATGAGTTTGGGCGGCCAGAGACAAATTTTGGTGCATAAAAAGAAGGCTGGCTGTGTGTGCCTCGCATATAGGTGGGCAGTTGGGCGGTTTGATAGTTTTTAGCTATTTTGGCCTTGTCAGCATTGCAGATAGACTTATTTATTTGAAATTCAAATGTGTCCTATTAGTTAGGGAATTTAACTGACTTTGTTATGGCACATGACTAGCATGTGACTGGGTGCTGTGGCCTATTTAATGGCATATGCAGACCAATCGCAGGTAGAGAGTCATTGGGGTTAGAATTTTGTGAAGTTGATTTTATGTGCTTCTTTATGGCATTAGTTTAATACAAAGTTGGGACTTTGTCCTATATGTGCTGGTGTGTTTCTCTATTCGTAGGCATTTTCTAAGAGTAACATGAAATTGAGCAACAATAAAGAAAGGGTTGAGTCTAAGTATTAGATGCCTAAGTGGGTTAGATCATCGTGAGTTGACCCTCTCATACGTAGCATAGTTCGTTTATGTCGACAAGATTACAAGTAAGTTTTGAGCCCCATTGAGGGACTTATTTTCCCTTAGTGCAAAGGCACCAACACAACTGCTGGTGCACATGAAATTTACTCTTTACGTTCACAAGCCCCTGGCTGCGTTCGCAGAGGTCAAGCTATTTGTTCTCCACATTCACTGGCCGCATTCATGGAGGTTCAATCGTTTGCTCTCCGCATTCACGGACAAGCCTTCACATTCGTGGAAGGTCAGCTGACTGACCTCCGCATTCGTGGAGCTTGTCTCTACGTTCATAAAGGCAGAATGGAGCCTGGCAATAGGGCCTTTAAGACCCGTTGCCAACCCTATTTCCCTATTTCCAATATCTTAAAACACAAATTTTAGGAGCAAATCTTGATCATTTCGATCTTTCTTATTCTGATGTGTTGGGAATTCTTGTGGGAACATTTCGAGACCCGTTCCCATCCTAAAAAGCTTGTAAGTTTTGCGTAAGTTTCATTTTTTCTTGCATTTTTGGACTATTCTAGGGGTTGAATTTGGTGGAATTGTTTGAGCTCTTCTAGTGCTCGAAATGTGCCCTTTTTTGGAGCACAAGTTCCTTGAGACTTTTGGGACCTTGTGACAGAGTTGGTTTTTTGATTTCGTATGCAGGTCCCAATATAGACTTTTGACCCAATTTTGGGTCATTTTTAATTATAGAAATATGGGTATCATCGGTATTGTTTTGATATGTTTTTTAATAATTTGATAGAGTGGCATTGTTTGGAGGCAATCCAGAAAAGAAAGGCTCAAGTTTAGCTTTTCTTGTGTAGTTTCGACTTGAGGTAGGTTATGGATTACTCTTGTTAGACTTAGCTTGGTTGGAATTTGTATATTTTAGGTGGTAACGTGTGATTAGTTTGGTGATTTAGGTGTTGATATCCAATTTATCAAGTTGGAACCGATGATCATCATTAGGACTAGTTTGGGTTTTTCCTTGGAGCCTTAGTCTAGGTGATATTGTGGCATGCTTGCACCGCTTAGAATTCTTAGAACTCGCTTCTAGGTGATTTGGACTTAGGATGCCGTGGTTTGACTTGTTTGGTTTCGTTTTCCACTTGTTGTGAATTTTGGTTTATGCTTGTATTGATTGTCTTTGATATTGAAATATTGGACTCGAGGCCATGCTCTTGGTACACCTGAGTCTCAGGTTAGTAATTTGGTACTCTTGGCAGGATTTTTACTTGGCTTGATATGATTTTGACATACTACTTGCATTGATTTGCCTCGCCGGTGTTAAAAACTCTTTTTAAAGAAAGAACAAAATGATGAAATTTAGGATTTTGTTTGATAAAAAAGAGTAAGGATTTTATTAAGGAATTACCAGTGATATTTTATTATGGCATTTCATATTGAGAAGCTCGAGGTGTGATTTTCGGGTGGCCCGTTAATGCATATTTTGGATTATTACTATTATTAATAATATTATCATTGAGAAGCTCGAGGTGTGAATTTCGGGCGGCTTGTTTATACATATCTGGGTTACTATTATTATTATTACTATTGAGAAGCTCAAGGTGTGAATTTCGGGCGCCCCATGGCACTGTTGAGGAAGTATTGACTTATATCTACTACTTTACATTGATGCATTTCTCTGGTATTTTGAGGGTCGAGATTATTAATATGATTTCTTGTTTAGTTGGAATTTAGTTGATTACCATATGATTCTTCCCGTACCCTTTTCCCCGTTACTGCAGTTTTGTGCTTCTCTCTTGTTACTTATGGTATCATCGTTCTTCTTATTATATACTTATTTTTTCTAAGCTCAATCGGCCTATAATGCCTACTGAGTACCTCATATTTTGGTACTCATACTGCACTTCTGCATCTTTTTGATGCATCTCCCAGTTCGAGACACCCCAGCACGCGCCTGATTATCCATAGTAGTGCCAGATTCAGATTATGGTGAGCTCTTGAAGTTCAGAGACTTGCTAGTTTCCCTCTTTTGTATTGACTTACACTGTACTTTTGGATATATTCAGATCTGTATTGTATATGTACATTATTAGCTTTGTACTTAGTAGCTCCTGTATAGGTGATACCAGGTTCGGAATTAGTCTAGTGTCAGTTTGTCATTTTTGTTAACTTTCGGGCCTTTTGTATATTTTGTATCGTATTTACATATCTATACCTCGACCTAATTTCCTTTATTATATTTTTTTTACTTCCTTCTTCTTATGTTATTCATTATTTAATTAAATTGAGGTTTGATATCTGCTTGAATTGGGTTTGACTTGTCTACTCGGGGGTTATAGTAGACGTCATTATGGCTCAGATTTGAGTTGTGAAAGAGAGGTATCAAAGCTTAGGTTCATCGATCTCACAATTACCTGAGAGAGTATTTAGTAGAGTCTTGTAGATAGGTAGGATGATGTTCGTATCCAATCTTCGGGAGGCTATCAGATATTGTTAGGAATCAAGTCACTATTCTTGTTTTTGATCATGTGCTAATGATGATGAACACCTCTAAATCCTATTTGTTTCACTTTTTCTAAGATGGCAAGGACTATATCTACTTAGGGTGGATGAGGACCCCTTATGCCTATGGATAGAGTCCCTTCTTGGGGTAGAGGTCGAGGTCGACATCAAGTTTAGGGCAAAGCTCAGGCCACAACACAAGTCCAGAGCCAGATATAAAGGTTGAGTATTTTGAGCATCAGCCGACGGAGGAGGATCCCCTCCAGCCTACAATCGGATTTGTGGCCACACCATTGTTACAGGATACTCTAGCCTAGATCCTTAGCTTTATGGAGGGGATGTCTAGAGCAAGGTCATTTCTTAGTACTTCCACTAGACTTCAGGTTTGAGAGGAGGCACAAACTTTAGGCCAGGCCGGGGCACAGTATGATCCAACCCCAATTCTATAGTTTACTACTACTCATCATTTAGTGATTCAGCCTATTCCTATAGTTGTTCAGCACATGGTTGATAGGACGGTTATGACCGCAGAGGAGCAGAAGTTGTTAGGGAGGTTTATCAAATTGGCCCTTCCCAGGTTCTCAAGTGTCGCGAGTGAGGATGCCCATGAGTTTCTGGTTAGTTGCCAGGAGAGGCTATATAACCTTGGATTGGTGGAGTCTTATGGGGTTAATTACACTGCTTTCCAGCTGGATAGACCAGCAAAGCAGTAGTAGAGATATTATCTTAGCTGCAGACCTACAGAATCGCCTCTGATGACATAAACCTAGTTCTCTGAGGCATTCTTGAAGAAGTGTGTACCCTGCAGTTTAAGGGAGAGGTTAAGAGATGAGTTGATTGAGCTGGTGCATAGATCGATAATGTCACAAAGTATGAGTCTCGATTCTATGAGCTCTCCCGGCACACTACCATGATCATGCCGACAGAGAAGGAGCGGGTGCGCCAATTAGTCAGAGGGTTATTTGTTCTTTTGAGGTTGGCTACAGAGCAGATGGTAGCATCGGGCTGTTCATTCTTATAGATAATAAATAGATCATGCCTATACTATTGAGGCTATACGTCCTAAGGCCTACGGAGGCAGCAACAAAAAGCCTCGCCTCCAGGATTTTCTTAGTGGACACTAGTCACATGGTAGGGGTTCTTTTGGCAGAGGCCATCCATAGTAGTATCCACCTAGTAGACTGGTTCAGGTAGCCTTACAACTTACCGCCACTGGATCAGCAGGTGCCGACAATCAAGGCAGCCACACTTTGGATTAGTCTTCTCTGGGTCAAACTTTTGGGTATTTAGACCGTGGTGACCACTTAGGTTCAGCTGGGACATTACAGGGGGGTTCATTCAGATGGCCATGCTATGAGTGCGAAGTTACTTTGCCAGGGAGTGTCCTACTGTTAGCCATTGTAGAATCCAGATGAAGTAGGATTAGTAGGTTCAAGCCCCTAGGGCCCCAATCATCCATCTAGAGAGAGTGTACAGGGTGGTAAAGGTGAGTCTCAGTGTACTAGGGGTGGTTTCCAGGAAGGTCTGACAGGTGATAGAGGTAGAAACAGTTACATGTATGATTTTTTAGATAGGCCGAAGGCAGAGACATCAGATGCCATCATCACAGGTACGATCTTCATCTTTCATCATCTTGCTTGTGCTTTATTTGATCCAGGGTCCACTTACTCATATGTGTCTGCTCGTTATGCTGCTCGATGGGATGTTTTATGTGCGCCATAGCCTGTGCCTATATGTGTATCTACTTCCGTAGGTAATTTATTAGTAGTGAATCAAGTGTATCAATTCTATGTGGTGACTATCGTGGGGTATGATACTAGAGCGGACCTGATTGTACTAGATATGGTAGACTTTGACTTGATTCTAGGCATTGATTAGTTTTCTACTTATCATGAGGTTTTAGATTGCTTCTTTAAGACCGTTACTTTGTGTATGCATTGCATTCCTCCGGTTGTGTGGAAAGGTGCAGTTATTCATGTACCATGTAGTGTGATTTCCTTCCTCAGAGCTCAGCGGTTAGTGGGAAAGTGGTGTCTAGCCTATCTTACTTATGTACGTGACACTAGTTCTGACATTCCTTCTATTGATTTTGTTCTGATGGTCCGAGAGTTTCCTAATGTATTTCCCATTGATTTACCTGGTCTTCCTCTTAAGCATAATATTTACTTTGATATTGATGTTGACCCGGGTTCACAGCCAGTCTCTATTCTACCGTATCAGATAGATCCATTTGATTTGAGAGAGCTTAAGGTGAAGCTCTAGGACCTCTTGAGTAAGGGGTTTATCAGACATAGTGTGTCTCCTGGGTGCTACTGTTCTGTTCGTGAAAAAGAAGAATGGTACTTTGTGCATGTGTATTGATTACAAGAAGCTGAATAAGGTGACCATTAAGAATAGGTACCTGATGCCATAGATTGATGACTTATTTGACAAGCTCCAGGATGCAATAGTTTTCTCTAAGACATACTTGAGGTCAGGGTATCACCATCTGAGGATTAGGCTGTCAGATATCCCTAAGACTTCTTTCAGGATGCGATATGGGCACTATAATTTCTTAGTTATGTAATTCGGGTTGACTAATGCCCCTATAGCGTTCATGGATTTGATGAACCGTGTGTTCAGGCCCTACTTGGACTCTTTTTTCATTGTATTCATTGATGACATTTTAGTCTACTCCGGGAACAGAAAGCAAGATGAGCAGTACTTGAGGATAGTACTTGAGACTTTGAGGGATCAACAGTTGTATGAGTGTGAATTTGGCTTGAGTCTATGGTATTCCTAGGGCATGTGGTGTCCAAGGATAGGATTATGGTAGATCCGGCAAAGATAAAAACATTTCATGATTGGTCTAGGACTACTTCTCCTATCGAGGTTTGCAGTTTCATCGAGTTGGCAGGGTATTACAGATGGTTTGTGGATGGGTTCTCTTCTATTACAGTGCCTTTGACCAAACTAACTCAGAAGAATGTTCTTTTCTAGTGGTCTGACGATTGTGAGACGAGCTTCCTGAAGCTCAAGGCCGTGTTGACCTCCTATTCTTACTCTTTCTATTGAGGTCCAGGGATTTATAGTGTATTGTAATGCTTCAGGTGTTGGCTTGGATTGCGTTCTGATGAAGTATGGTAGGGTTATTGCATATGCTTCTAGGAAGCTGAAGGTACATAAGTGGAACTACCCACACATGATTTGGAGTTGGCGGCGGTAGTGTTCGCATGGAAGATTTGGAGGCATTACTTATATAGAGCCCATTGTGAGATCTACATCGACCACCATAGTCTTTAGTCCATATTCAGTCAGAAGGACCTTAATTTGAGACAACGCAGGTGGTTGGAGTTGCTGAAGGACTATGATGTCACCATTCTCTATCATCCGGGCAAGGCAAATATAGTAGCAGATGCTTTGAGCTAGAAGGCGGTGAGTATGGGGAGTTCGACATTTTTATCAATTGAGGAGCGACCTTTAGCTTTAGCTACTCGGTCCTTACCTAACCAGATAGTTAGTCTTGATATTTCTAAGCCAGGCAAGGTACTTGATTATGTAGACGCTAGATCTTCCTTGATGGAGCATATTCGGGCACAAAAGTTTGAGGACCCACAGTTGAGTGTGATTTATTATAAGGTACTCAGTGGGAAGTCTAAGAAGATGACCTTAGATCCGGAGGGCATTTCGAGGATTGAGGGTTGTATCTGTATTCCTAGAGTTAGAGATCTAGTCAGGCTCATCCTTGAGGAGGCCTATTATTCCAAATGTTCCATTCATCCTGGTACGGCAAAGATGTATCTTGACCTATGGTAGCATTAATGGTGGTGTGGGATGAAGTGGGACATTAAGACTTTTGAGGCTAGGTGCTTGAATTGTCAACAGGTCAAGTTCGAGCACTAGAGGCCAATGGTTTGACCCAGTGACTACCCATTCTAGAATGGTAGTGGGAGTGGATAGATATGGACTTTGTAATGGGCTTACCATGAACCTCATGAAGTTTTGATTCTATTTGGGTCATCATTGATTGATTGACCAAGTCTTCTTACTTTTTACCGGTTTAGACTACCTACATTTCACAGAGTTGGCTTAAATTTATATTTGAAAGGTGGTCCGTGTCACGACCCAACTCGTAGGCCATGACTGGTGCCCAAATTGGACACTTATATGCACATCTATTATCTATAATCGATAAACACTCACATGAAATGAAATTTATACAGACGGAGCATCATCGCAAAACTGTCACATATACATGAATACCGAAACCACCTGTCTCCTAGGGAGTCATAATTGTCAAAAGATAAGATTGCATAGTACGTAAGCTGAAAAGGCTGTCATTAAATGTAGGATCGTCCCACTATATACATAAACGCAAGATGACAAGGCTTCCACTACGAATGGAAATGTCCCAAAATATAAGTCATACCAGTACAACCGAACATCATCTATATACAACCTACACATGTGTCTACAGAACTCTAAGAATATCAACAGTATCATATGGCAAGACAGGGCCCCATCGTACCCCTAGATAAACAAATATATACATTAAAAGATTTATACCAAAATTCTAGGCTCTGGGATAATGAAGCACTTCTAAAATAGCTGAGTGAAAATCCTAAGCTGGCGAATCTCCAAAATGAAAATCTGTACCTGTGGGCATGAAACGCAGCCCTCCTAAAGAAAGGGAGTCACTACGATATATGTACTAAGTATATAAAACATAACATACCATAAATGAGATCACATCTGGAGTAGAGATTCAGGAGACAAGTATGATACTCATGGAATCACTATACCTGTGCCTTATGAAATAAAATCATGTATGATTATATCATATATTATATCTGGCCCATTATGGACTCGGTGAATCTTTCATATACATGTATATCATATTTGGCCCATTATGGGGCTTGGCGCCATCATCACATCATCATGTCATTATATCATATCATATATATATATATATATATACCGTACCTGACCCTCTAGTGAGAGACTCGGTGAACAATGTAGTGAAACTGTGCATGAATACATACCCATCTCGGGACTTTATGAAAGATGTGACAATAGTATGCACGAGCAAAGTAGTGAGTAACCATATGCATTTAAATCATCATTTGAGACTCAATAGAATAATAAAAATAAAGCATCATTTGAAAATCAAGATAGTAATCATCTCAAGTACCCTTCGATTTTCATTATGAATTATACCAAACATGAATTATATTAAAATATGAATTATACCAAAATAAGATTACTGGAATCATATATATGTATCAAGACATAATGATATAAGTTCCAGGAATCAAGAACACTAGCCATCCTAGTGTATCTAAGAATAAGAGCTTCTTTGAAATTTATAAATTTGTCGTCCGTTTGTTACATATGGATCATGACAAAAGAAAGAAAGGTTAGCTTTACATACCTTTAGCGTTTACTTGCACACAATATGTATATACTGTCCAATATTGTCTCAACCTATATTAAAATGTAGGCACTACGGTTAAACTATGGAAAGGCATAAAACATACTTTATCATTAGTAGTTTATTTCTTAAAAAAAATTGGACAACACCTCCCCTATACCCCTCATTTCCCTACTTTCATTTAATGGCATGGGTATTGGGCCTGACCCGAGTTGGAATCAGGTTGGGCCGAATCCACTATTAAATTCGACCTTTCTGCCTTAAAATAACTATATATTCCTTAAAATATCCATATATTCTTATCCCAATGTTATATTATGATCCATAACCTATGGTTGGAAAACTATTTCAATTATATACAACTTTTATTTTGAGAGTTGTCCCTAATTCCCAAATGTTGAAGGGGTTATGGCCTCTCGAAGTAAGACCACCCAAAAACATGACTTAAAAAAATCTTTTTGCTGGCTTCCACTTTGAATTGGCTCAAGGGTCCTTCTTGAATTATGTTTAACTTCACATATATTATCTATATAACTTGTCATTTACAAAATATTTATGCCATTTTAAAATTCTCAATTAAAAGTCCTTAAATTTATGTCTATTAGCTCACAAATAGTTTGATACAAAAACAATACAGAATATAACACCATCTTTAATTTAAGTCGACTTGCTTGCGATTAATTTGAAGTGTAAACATATGGGGTTTAATATTCCAATTGCATAGGATGCCAATATATATCATTTCAGACCGTGGTACTCATTTCACTTCATATTTTTAGGGGTCTATATAGAAAGAGTTGGCTACCCATTTTATGATCAGCATAGCTTTCCATCCCCAGATTGATGGCCAGTTAGAGAGGACCATTCAGGTCTTGGAGGACATGCTACGGGCCTATGTGATTGATTTTGGAGGTCAGTGGGATCAGTCCTTAGCTTTGGCAGAGTTTACATATAATAATAACTACTATTCAAGCATCGAGATGGCACCTTTTGAGGTATTGTATGGTAGGAGATGTCATTCCCTAGTGGCCTAGTTCGATGCCTTTGAGGTTAGGACTTGGAGCACTGATTTGCTACGTGATTCAATGGACAAAATTTGTATGATTCAGCAAAGACTCATAATACCTAGAGTAGGCAGAACAGTTATGCCGATCAGAGATTGTGGCCTTTGGAGTTTATGGTTGGAGATTGGGTTTTCTTGTGAGTGTCACCCATGAAGGGCATGATGATATTTGAGAGGAGGGGTATGCTTAGCCCCAGGTTCATCAACCTTTTTGAGATCTTGAGACGGGTAGGGGAGGTAGCTTATGAGTTAGCCTTGCCCCTAGCACTATCAAGTGTTCACCATGTATTCCATATTTCTATGCTACGGTGGTACATTCTAGATGAGTCTCACATTCTTTAGTAGGATTCCGTTCAATTTGATGAGTCCTTAGACTTCGAGGAGGAGCCTGTGGCTATTTTCGATAGGCAGGTTAGAAAGTTGAGGTTCAAAGAGATTCCATCTGTGAAAGTCTAGTGGAGGCATTTTTCGGTTGAGGAGGTTACTTGGGAGATTGAGAAGGATATGCGGACTCAATATCCTCTCCTTTTTGAGCCACCAGGTACCTTTCTTCCTTGATTTTCAGGGATGAAAGTTCTTTTAGTAGTGGATGTTGTAATGACCTCCAAGGTAATTTTCATACCTTTGCATGTTTTTACCATTTTACCCCATCTCGTAGCTTTTTTATAGATCTAATGTGGTCTTGGGATGAGTGGCACACTACCCAAGGTGTTCGGTTGAGTTTTGAGGTAGTTTGACCATTTTAAGTCTTAAGATTTAAAAGAATTGACTTTAGTCAACATTTGGAGATTCGACCGTTGTATGAGAATTTGAATTGTGCCATCAGCTTTGGAAGGTCCATTTTGGTCTAGAAGAAAGGTTGGTTTGGGTTTTGGAGTTTTCATTTTGGGTTTGTGTGATTTATCATTTTAACTTTAAAATTTTGGCCAAGTTTGACTTCGGTCAATATTTTGAGTTAACACACTCAGATGAAAATTCTGACAGTGCAGTTAGCTTCAGAATGCCAATTTTGGTCTAGAATGACCTTTGCTACGGTTCCCAAGGTGATCTGAACAAGTTTTTGGCCATTTGTACATTTTAAGTGTTTTCTTTGAAATTCTTTGACTTTGGTCAACATTCCATTAAAACGACCTCTATTGGGAAATCCATTAATTTCGTTGAGTTCAGAATGTCATTTCTAGTTGGATAGCATAGTTCATTTGTGTTAAAGAGATTCCAAACGAGTTTCAAGCCCCATTGAGGGACTCATTTTCCCTTAGTGAAGATGCACCAGCAGCACATAAAATTTAATCTCCACATTCGCAGGCCCCTGTACGCTTTCACGAAGGTCAAGCTCTTTGTTCTCTACATTCGCGGGCCTCAGGCCACAATCACGGAGGTTCAATCATTTTCTCTCTGCATTTGCGGACAAGCCTCCGAGTTTGCGGAAGGTCAGCTGACCTTTGCATTCGCGAAGCTTCTCTTCGCATTCACTCAGACAAAATAGGGTCTGGCAGTGAGGTCTTTTAAGACCCGTTGCCAGCCCCTATTCCCCCATTTCCAACATCTTAAAAGACAAATTTTAGGAGCAAATCTTGATCATTTCCGATCTTTCTCATTTTAGTGCGTTAGGGATTCTTGTGGGAAAGTTCCGAGACCCTTTTCCATCCCAAACATCTTGTAAGTTTCACATAAATTTTGCTGTTTCTAGCAATTTTTAAACTATTCTAGGGTTTGGATTTGGTGGGGTTGTTTGAGCTCTTTTGGTGCACGGACTTGCCCATTTTTGGAGCACAAGTTCCTTGAGACTTTTGGTACCTTGTGATGGAGTTGGTTTTTCGATTTCGTGCGAGGTCCCAATGTCAATTTTTGAACCAATTTTGGTTTGTTTTTAATTATAGTTATATAGGTATCATTGGTATTGTTTAGTTGTTCTTGTGCGGTTTCACTTGAGGTAGGTTATGGCTTACTCTTGTTAGACTTGGCTTGGTTAGAATTGGTATATTTTAGGTAGTAATGTGTGATTAATTTGGTGATTTAGGTGTTGATATCCTATTTAGCAATTTGGAACGGATGATCATCGTTAGGACTACTTTGGGTTTTGCCTTGGAGCCTTAGTCTAGGTGATATTGTGGCATGCTTGCACCACTTAAAATCTTTAGAACACGCTTCTAGGTTATTTGGACTTTGGATGTCGTGGTTTGACTTGTTTGGTTTCCTTTGTCACTTGTTGTGAATTTTGTCTTATGCTTGTATTGATGTCCTTTGATATTGAAATATTGGGCCCGAGGCCGTGCTCTTGGTACACGGAGTTTCGGGATAGTAATTTGGTGCCCTTGGCGAGATTTTTACTTGGCTTGAGGGATATATGATTTTGACATACTACTTGCATTGATTTGCCTCATCGGTGTTAAAAAATCTTTTTAAAGAAAGAACAAAATGATGAGATTTAGGCTTTCGGTTGCTAAATAAGAGTAAGGATTTTATTAAGGAATTACCGATGATATTTTATTATGGCATTTCACATTGAAAAGCTTGAGGTGTGAATTTCAGGCGTTTTGTTAATACAAATTTTGGGTTATTACTATTTTTATTACTATTATCACTAAGAAGCTCGAGGTATGAATTTCGGGCGACCTGTTGATATATTTATGGGTTACTATTATTATTATTATTATTTTTACTATTGAGAAACTTGAGGTGTGAATTCCGGGAGCCCATGGCACTGTTCTTGAAATATTGACTTATATTTACTACTTTATATTGATGCATTTCTCTGATATTTTGTGGGTTGAGATTATTAATCTGATTACTTTTTGGTTGGAATTTAGTTGCTTACCATATGATTCTTCCCGTACCCCTTTCCCCATTACTGTAGTTTTATACTTCTCTCTTATTACTGGTGGTATCATCATACTGCTTATTATATACTTATTATTTCTGAGTTCGGTCGGCCTATGATGCCTACTGACTACCCCATGTTTTGGTACTCATACTGTACTTCTGTATCTTTTTGATGCAACTCCCAGTTCAAGCCACCCAAGGGCATGCCTGTTCATCCGTAGCGGTGCCAGATTCAGATTGTGGTTAGCTTTCGGCGTTCAAAGACTTGCTACTTTCCCTCTTTTGTATTTTCTTACACTTGTGCTTTTGGATAGACAGATCTGTATTCTATATATACATTATCAACTTTGTATTTAGTAGCTCCTATATATGTGACACCAGGTTCGGGATTGGTCTAGTGTTAGTTTATCATTTTTGGTCACTTTTGGGCCCTTTGTATATTTTGTATCGTATTTACATATCTATACCTCTGTCCGATTTCCTTTTTTATATTTATCTTGCTTCTGCCTTCTTAGGTTATTTATTATTTAATTAAATTGAGGTTTGACTTTTACTTGAATTGGGTTTGGCTTATCTACTCGAGGGTTATAGTAGATGCCATCCTGGCTCGGATTTAGATTGTGACACAATGTCCAAGTAACCAAAGCTAATATTAGTACCAATCCAAATACCCGTCTTGATCCTTATGATGTTTTGCATTCTGAAGATGAAATAGATGTCACGACCCAACTCCAAAGGCCACGATGGGTGCCTGAACTGGACACTCACATATACCCTTGCTAACAGTAAGTAAACCGGTATCCTATTTGAGTCATAGGGTGCCAACATGCAAGATAATATATAAGCCGATGAGGCTATCATAGCATATTAGCACAACTGTAGATACATACATATACACAACCCACATACATGTCCACAGACCTCTAAGAGTAAGAACAGTAACATAAGGCAGGATAGGGCCCTTGCCTTAATCGTAAATAAATAAATATACACATCGAGGGTTGATACCAAAACTAGGCTCCGATAATATAGAGCGTTTCTGAACTGCTGAGTAGAACTCCTATGCTGACAGATCGCCAAAGTGTACATTTGTACCTATGGGCATTAACGCAGCCCCCTCAAAGAAAGGAGGGTTAGTACGACATATATACTGAGTATGTAAAGCATAAACATCATAAGGAAATTATAGTTGGCGTAGGGATGCGAGGGCAAGTATGGCATCTAATCATTTACCGTACCATAGCTTATAACATAAAGTCGTACATACTATCATCACGTACTGCACCCGACTCGTTCGGGGACTTGGTGTAACGACTACATCACTTTGTTATCATAAGCCTCTATATACTATTAGTGCTATCTCATATAATAATACCGAGGAACGTTCGATCCGATCCACATATCATATAGTAATACCGAATAACATTCGGTCTGATCCACATATCATATAGTAATACTGAGGAATGTTCGGTTTGATCCACATATCATATAGTGATACCGAGGAACATTCGGCCCGATCCGTATATTATATAGTAATATCGAGAAACGTTCGGCCCAATTCGTATATTATATAGTAATACCGAGAAATATTCAGCCCGATCCATATATTTTATACTAATACCAAGGAACGTTCGGCCCAATCCGTATATTATATAGTAATGCCGAGGAACATTTGGCCCAATTCGTATATTATAGACCATACCCGGCCCTTTATAGAACTCGGTGTCATCATCATCATATACCGTACCTGGCCCTTTATAGGACTAAGTGAAAGATGTATTACAGTATACATGAGTAAGATAGTGAGTAACCATACACAATCTAAATAATTATCAGAGACTCGACAATGTAAGAAGATAAGCTATCGTCTGAGGACCAGAATAGTAGTGTAGCCATCTCGAGCGCCTTCTAAATGCCCTTAAGGCCTATACCACTTAGGATCTTGGGGACCCTAGACATGTGCTAAAGTAATACTAACAGTTTATAGAATAAGAGATACCCGTCGTCACATAGTCCTTAGGACTAGGAGCTTATGCATCCAGTATTTCTCAACCTATGGAGTTCAAGGAAAGTAGTTCAACTTACTACAAGAGCTTGACATTCAGAAGTGAATAAGAGATACAGATTACATTTAAGACTTAAAAGTGGAGTTACCCCAGAGCTCGTATTACATTTTACTTACAATTAGGACATGTCAAAGGAAGATAAAGAATAAACTTTACCTGGTCTCTACTTTTCCTCAAGGAGTCATTATTTACATATATCATACCCGCCCGTCATGGGCGCAGTATCATAACCTTATTATTGCATTACTTTACCATCATAGCACCACACTTATGTCAAAGTCATATCAAGAAGAAGGAAGGGTAGCTTTACGTACTTATGCCAAAACATGCCAAGAGAAAGGTGATAACTTCACATACTTACTACTCTCCATTATATAGAAGCCTTGAGAGGCAATAACTCAACTAGTATAGAAATTCTACCATCGAGAAGTGAATAAGACTTATGAGTCATACTTGGAGTTCTATGAATGGAATTATCCCCACATTTCGTATATCAATCACTTAAGGATAAGACATGCCAAAAGAAAAGAATGATAGCTTCACATACCTCTTATAGATTACTCTTACACGTTCGCCTCATCGTCTCTTGAACCTATTTAACATGAAAGTAATACTAAGGTTAATGACCTTTCACTTTCCAATTTCCAACTTTATACCCAAGTACTCATAGGAGTTATTTCCTTATCCATTACCCTCGACTAGTTTGTTACTAGTTCCGAACCTACCGAAAATCGGGCAGCATCTCCCTATAACTTTAAAATCCCCGAGATTTCAACTCAGCCACAATTTCTACAACCATATCAACAAAAATAACCAGCAGCATATTTACAAGTAAATCACATCAATCTTACACAATACAAGCTCTAAACAAGTAGCTCCAAACTATGATATAACAATAGAGTTTTTAATGTTTATTTTGCAAAATATTTAACCATAGCAAATGAAGGGTCGTGTGGCTGCAACCAGCAGCACCCATACCCTTGTTAAAACACTTTGAAGCCCTACAACCTGCAACTCAACCAGTTGCACCCACAACACCACTAGGGTGCCACCTCATCCATGCGCCCACTCACATACTGCCACGTGGAAGCGTGGGGTCCACCCCAAGAAGGTGAGTTACCTACTTGGTCCAAGTAGGTACATCACGTACTTAGTCCAAGTAGGTGCATCACCTACTTGTTTTACGTAAGCAAGTTGTCTTCTTATTTCCCTTCTATGGGTTCGTAATCTCGTCTCACTTCAAGAGCCTATGTGTTTTTTGCTACTTAAGCTCGATGTGTACTCAAGTAGCTTAAGTAAGTAAGACATCCAAGTTGGTAGCTTACACAAGTAAGTCGAGTCCCATGACTTGTTATTTTGGCCGCCCCCCAACTCGTTTCAAATCCTTATAACTCTATTTACAATCTTCTCTCTTATAGAGTATCTCCTTCTCCTTTCCTTAGGATTATTTGATAGTGTTATAGATTATCTGAATCACATGACGACTTTTAAGAAACTTAAGAGCCTTCCCAGAAACTTAAGAACCTTAAGAAGTATTCCAAGGTACAAAAGTACGAGGTGTAACATCCTTCCTCCTTTAGAACATTCGTCCTCAAATGTGAACCAAAATCTTCCTCCGGATCTTATACCAACTATATGAAAAGTTTCTTTGTCCCGTTGCCATAACATATACTTTCATTGAGCAATCAATATCAGAGTTGCAAAGGTTAGGATTACTTGTAGATGTAGGGAATAGGTACGGATACTTGTGTTTCATATCCTCTTTCATTTCTCGGGGGGTCACCCATCCTAGTACTACTCTCTCCCAAGCACACTTAACTTTAGAGTTCTGATGGGATCCAGTGCGTTAGTGCTGGTATAATCGCATCCATCCCTTAAGGTCTCCACCAATGGTTTCTCACACGGTCTCAAATACCGCAGATTCTATCTATTTATTGCTGGCCTCGAGATCCATCCATTCCTTATGGGATATTATTTGAAGTTTAAGCATTCCCATTTACATATGATAGCGTCAGTTGATTTTCTCTTACGCTTGTACTTCTCTTATCCACTTTCCCCTTTTAGGGTGTACCCATGTCATCCTTTGTTTATTTTCAATTATCCATATGCAAATGATTCTATTCCAACATATTTAACATGCTTCACCATGTTCACACCCTCTGTTAGATCACCCATACTTTAAGTTTCCCCTATAAGAAACCCTAGTACCACCATAGGGTGCTTAGTATTTTCGATAGATAGTACATAATTTAGTCCAAGTACTGATACTCGAGTCATATAACTTAATGTAGTAGTTTAGCCGAAGCCACATTTCATTCATCCCAATCAGTACATACTAGTGCTTATAATCGTGTCCGATTCTCCATTCGGGGGCACTTATACTTTGATGCCACATGTTTCACATTTTCTTATCACCTTTTTTCCCCAAAGGATACCACTTGTTCCTTTGATAATTTCACAGTGCTTCAGTTGTTTTGCAATTTCTATTCCCTATCCTCGAGGGATCCCACTATTTTCCAAGGTGGAGGTATATATACACAATACCCCTTTCTGCTTCATGAGCTTCCATCCTTATCGTTACCGTGGATACAATCTTTCAAGATATATTACAACCTTATATCTCATTCTCTTTCTATTTCTAAAAAACAAATCGGCAGAGTTTCCTCTATATTCCTTACTATCCTAAACCTGTACTCAGAAAATACAAACAATGCCTCACATGACCAACATATATTTTTTCATATCACAGCCACACATGGCTTTTAATATCAATAACCATATGAAAATAATGGACTTACCTCATGTGTCCAACTCAAACTGCATTTGTTACACTTTCCTGTCTACTTTTCTTTCACCTTTCAACCTTACATGTCAATCATATTTCCATACCTCACCTGACATATCTCCTTCGTTCCTTTGCTTACATGCATGCTCTGTAACCTCCAATATCATCTGTTACTTTCTTCTATCGATATTGTCCTTCTGCTGAAATCACAAGTTAGTATAAGAAATTTCATTCCCTATGACTCGGCTTTATCGCACAATCTTAGATATAAAAGAAAGGTAATATCCTAAATGTCCTGTAGCCTACTATTTATAGATGTGGTGCACAACACACTAATAAACAAGACTTTACTAGACACGGTCTGTAGACACTCTAAGGATGAGCTGCTCTGATACCACTTTTGTCACGGCCCAACTCCGTAGGCCATGACTGGTGCCCAAGTTGGGCACCCATACGTACCCTTAGCACCACTTAGCGTGTTAGTAGAATAGACAAAAGTAGGAGTCAAAAAGGGGTTGCTAAAGAGCGCATGAGAACAGATATAACACAAGAGGGACGTTAAGGCCATCACGAAACACAAAGCCCAAAACATACATATATAACCGATATCACAAGTCTACAAACCTCTACAGAATGATGGCCTAGTCATATGATGGGATAGGTCCTTGTCATACCCTTAATCAACATGTAAAAATGTACACCAAAAAAGTTAGTACCAAAATAGGGCCCCGGAAAAAGAAGCACTGCCAACTAATAGGGTAGATGTCCTAGGCAAGCAGATCAGCAAACTGAGCGTCTGTACCTGCGGGCATGTAACGCAGCCCCCAAAGAAAGGGGGTTAGTACGGACAATGTACCGAGTATGTAAAATATGGACTCTAATAACTAAAGCCATTACCATAACAGAAGGTGCAAAAATGAGCAAAATATTTAGAATACCAAAATGCTTTTCATAACCACAGATAATGTATGCAGAAAATATATGCCATATCCGGCCCCATTATGGAACTCGGTGAACAAATCTTGGTCGCTGCCCAGTCACTAGCGTCACAACACATCATAACTCCAGAGTAGGAAATATCTCTATAACAAATCATATCATATCAGATAGTCATAACATATCATATCATATCATATGTGTACATGACACATCATAACTTCACAAATCCTATGTATAGGTCGTACCTTCCCCCTCACGTCGGGAAACGACAAACAATGCAAAGAAGTACGCATGATAACCAATCCTGGCCTGGCCTAAGTGAAAGTGTTACACCCCACATTCTCGAATTCGAAAGGCTCCTAAAGTCACTTAGAAGCTATCTTGTGAGCCACTTAAGTTACGACCCTATTGAACAACTCTAAGAAGGGAGAATAGGATACCCAATGGTAGGGAAGGTTGGAAATAGGGTCAAGAGAAGTCGGAAGGAGTTGGAGGACAAGTAACGAGTCGTAGGACTCGACTTATCTATGTAAACTACTAAGTTAGAAGTCTTACATACGTGAGTTACTTGATTACATACCAAGCTTCCGTAGCAAGGGTTTCATAGGCTCTTAAAGTGAGACGAGATTACGAACGAGATTACGAACCCACGAGGAGATTTTTTTTTTTGCGGGGCAGCCAGTAGGAGGGTGACACATGGCAGCACCTAAGCAGGCAGGTGACCCACCTGCTTGCTTGGGGGAGGTGGTCCCCACTGCCACGTGGCAGCCCCACATGGAATGCATGGATACGGTGGCCCAATAGGGGCTGGACACATGTCCCCCTTAGGGGCTGACATGTGTCACCCCTTGGGACCACCCATATAAGTTGATATGTATCCTAAAACTTCAGTTCATTCACAAATTTCCAGCAAGCAACGTGAAAAAAAAACCCTAAGAGCTAAGTAGAAAATCTCGATGGCTTGGGAGAAAAAAATAGGTAAGTCCCATTTTCATTCTGTAAATTAATTAATTAGCATATACTACAATGATATGGAAGTATTATTAGTATAAAATTAGGATTTGGTGTGGCAAAAATCGGACAGCAAGCTGCTACAACGATTCAGCACGTGGAAAAAATTCTGAGGCGCGATTTCGGCAAGTTTTAGCCAATTTCGGGAAAGGTAAGTTCTCCCCCTCTAATTTGAAGTTTATGAGGTTAAATTAGGGTGCATTACACACCTTAGGACTGATGGAAGTTGGGGAAAAAGGTTTGAAAAGTTCGACGTTTGAAATAAGCGAAATTGGAATCGCTATAGTTAATTATAATCGAATAATGTGTTGCACTTGTGGAGGGTGACTGCTGGTCGTGTGGTGTGTAGCATCCCCTTTTAGGAGAATACCACTTACGAAACAAAAACTAATTATTATATTTTTTTTACCCTAAAAAAAACTTATTGAAATACGATATAGGAGTTTTATTTTAAAAAACATAATTTCCAATTCAACAATACTGCAGGTCCATAAATACACAAAACTTCAAATAAGTAATTATCACAAAAATATTATCTTCCTTCGTGCATAATGACAAGTCAAAATATAACCTAGTACATTGCATAACTTGAGTTAAAAGCACACTCTAAAATAACAAAATTAGTCACTTGATTCAAGTTACAAGCCTTCAAAATTTCGTACATAAGTGCTACACATGTATCATGTACAAGTCCCCAAAATAATATACAAAAACTAGATGTATATGCATATGTGATCTTCAAAAGATCTCTCAAAACGTCTACTCCACATGGCCATCTTCATATCCCATCTCGCACATCACCTACGATAGGAAACAACTATCGCTAAGCATAAAGCTTAGTGGTGTATAACCTTTGGACTTAGAGCCATTAAAAATTCTCAAATTTCCTTTTTCATCATAAGCGGTTCAATAAGGTAGCATTAAGTCCAAGTGAACAAGTATATCAAGTATCGAATACAAATCTTGGAGAGTTTCAAAATATCAATACTAATATTCAAAGGCTTAAGTACCAAGGATGCTTATAATTCAATTCAAAAGAGTAGTCAAATAATCAATTTCACCCCATATGTATGTCATGCCTTCACACTAAGCACAATCAATATCAAGATGGACCAAAGCCCCGAAATCAAGAAGTGTCCATATCAAGAAGGGTCGTCACCCAATATCAAGAATATCAAAGACCTTGTTGAAAGTGGCTTTTCACTCGTACTAAAAAATGGACGAAAATCCATTATCAAGACGAAATGTAAATCCAAAGTCAAGATGGGCAAGATCTGAATCGAGAGGCATGCCAATATCGATGACAAGTCACCGTAACAAGAAGGACAAATTCCCAATAAGAATGCAAAATGATCAAGCAATTCGTACAAGTGGGCGATTCAGCGAAAGTTTTGCAATACTTGAGATAATAGTCATACCAAAATACAAAACAAGGAGTAAGGAAACAACCCAACAAAATACTTCAAATTTCAGAAAAATAAAATATTTCAAGTTCAAATTTATACACGAACCTTGGCGTTTTAGCACACAACAAGTTCTACCACCACTCGAGGAGTTCAATTTCTCTATGTCATAGATCAACCAAAATCCACTTCGTCAAACAGTTCCTCTTAGCTTGTATAAGAGAATATACACCTTAAATACACAATCAAATATCTACTTAAGTTTAAAAGTATTACACCCCGTAATTTGGTACCTTAGAATGCTTCTTAAGCTTTTTAAGTTCCTGGGAAGGCTACTAAGTTTCTTAAAAGTTATCATGCGCGGATACACTACGACACTATCAAACGACTCTAAGGAAGGGAGAATGTGATACCTCATAGTAGAGAAGGTTGGAGATGGAGTCATAAGAATCCAGAAGGAATTGGAGCCCAAGTAACGAGTCATAGGACTCGATTTAACTACGTAAGTTATAAATGTAAAAGTCTTATATACTTGAGCTACTGGAGGACATACCAAGCCTACATAGCACGGATTACATAGGCTTTTAAAATAAAGTGAGATGACAAACCTACGAAAGGGAGCAAAAACTAGTTTCCGAACTTATGAAAGCAAAGCAAGCAGGTGCCAAGCAGGCAGGTGATAAGCAAGTAGGTGACACACCTAGGCGGGACCCACACTGCCACATGGCAGCATGTGACTGGCCGAATAAGTTGAGGTGGCACCATAGGAGGCTTCCACGTGTCACCCTAGGGGGCTGCCACGTGGCACCTTCTAAAAAGGTGTATATATATGTATTATGTGACTCTTAACTTGTTCATTATCCAAAAATCAGCCAAGGAATTTGAGAGAAAACGTGAGAGAAAGAGAGAAAGCTAGGCAGCCACGGATTGAAGAACCCGTTTTTAAAGAGGACTGCTGTTACTAATACTATCATAACTCCTTCTGTATAGCTCCATTTCAAGTGATTCAAGATGTTTTGGAAACATATTTCATAGGGATATAACTTTTGTTTAGCCTCTTCAACCCAGTTTTTCTTTTATCAGCTCTAAAAAGGGTGATGAAGTATGGGGTAGGTGCTGCCCAGATTTCGTTTTGGAAATCCTACACAGACTGCTGTTGGTATTTTGGGCATATCTCTTTGTACAAAATTGCTGTAGGGATGATTCGAAATGGTATGCGACCTTGAGACACATGTATACAACTTTCCTTGAGTTCACAAATCCTGTTTCCGTCAATTACCCCTTCGAACCTAAGAGACAATACGAGATAGTAAGCTGCGCAGAATTCACGTTTTGACAACTTTGGCGAGTTTTGGCCAATTTCGGGTAAGGTAAGGTTTCTCCTTTTAATTTGGAGTTTATGGTAATTTTAAGAGGGGTATTATATGTCATTTAAGTTGCTAGAAATTTAAAAACACGATAGAAATGTTTGACGTTGAAGACAATGTAAAATTGAAGTTGTCATAGTGGAATTGTAATCGAAATGAGGCGTTATGTGTGTGGAGGTTTCTGCTGGTTGTGTGATGCATGTTTCAGGGTGTAAATATGTTCTAAATAAGGTGGGGGAGCTGCTGGTTTCATCCACATGACCCTCCTCTCCGCACAATTAAAGGTTTTACGAAATAAAGGCTAAAGTCCCTATTTTAATATCGTAATGTTAAGAAAGTTGTTTGGAGCCTATGTTGTATAATGTTGCCATGTTTTATGTGTATATGAGTTGCAGGTTATTGTTGTTGGTTGGCTGTAGTGATTAGGGATAGAATTGGGAATTCGGATAGGGCAAGTTATAGAGGAGATGCTGCCCGAATTCCATTAACTTCTTAACTAGTTAATAAACTAGTCGAGACTAGTCGAGAAAGGAGAATAAGGAGTTGGTTCCTATGGGTTCTTGGTTGTGGATTTGGAAGCTGGAAAGTTGAAGGTTACTAATATTAGTATTACCTTCGTGTTAAATAGGTTCAGAGGACGACGAGACATGCCGGGCTAAAAGCAGTCGACCAGAGGTATGTGAAGCTTTCTTTTGGCATGTTTTTGGCATAAGTATGTAAAGCTATTCTTCTCTTATGTTGGCATGTGTTAGACGTAAGTAATGAATGACATGCATATGAGCTTGGGGTAATTCCATTCATAAATTCCAAGCCTGAACTATGAGTTTCATTCACTCCGTGATGATAGAACTCCTGTAATAGTTGAGTTGTTGCCTTTTAGGGCTTTTATATGATGAAAGGTAGTATTTGTAAAGCCTATCTCTCCTTCCCTTTGGGATGTCTTAAATGTAAGTAAATTGAGATACGATTTGAGTATAGAGGTAGTTCCAGTTGTAAGTTGCGAGTATAACTCGTTACTCTAGTTCACTCCTAAATGCTAAGGGTCTTAAAGTAGTTAAACTACGACCCTCGAGCCTTCTATAGGTTGAATAATGATTGGAGGTGTAAGCTCCTACACCTGGGGGTTCTTGGGCATACTTTATGATAATGGTTGAGGGATATTTGATATGCTGATGAGTCTTACACGTATGTATATGCATATTACATTATATATGGATCGGGCCGTCGTTCCTCGGCATTGTTATATGACATGCATATATACGGATTGGGCCGTCGTACCTCGGCACTATTATGCATTATACGGATTGGGTCGTCATACCTCGGCACTGTTATATGAGACACGGATCGGGCTGTCGTTCCTCGGCATCATCATGATATACGGATCGGGCCATCGTACCTTGGCATTATCATTATTATAACATGATATATGGATTGGGCCGTCGTTCCTCGGCAGGTACTTGCGTTATACATGGATCAGACTGTATGTTCCACAGCGCTAAAAGCATATATATGCCTATCATGATAGATGATGTTTTTGTACCATCGAGCCCCTAGCGAGCCGGGTACAGGGTTGATGAGGGTAGACATGACTCTATTTTGTAAGACGCAGGTATAGTGCTTTATTAACTGTTATACTTGTATCCTGCATCCCTATTTCAGTGTTGTCATAATTATGATGTTGTATGCTTTATATACTCAGTACATGTATCGTACTGACCCTTCTTTCTTCAGGGGGCTGCGTTTCATGCCCGCAGGTGCAGACACAGGTTTGGGAGTCCACTAGCTCAAGATTCCACCCAGCAAGTTAAAAGAAGCTCCATTGATTCGGAGCTGAGTTTTGGTACGAAACCTCTGATATATATATTTATTTATTCAAAGGTATGGTGGGGGCCTTGTCCCGCCATATGATATCGTCACTACTCTTAGAGGTCTGTAGACATATATGTGGGTTGTATGTGTAAGTTTTGTTTAGCTGGGTCTACATGATGTATTACAGGTATGTGTTATGGCAGTCTGTTGGCTTGTGTGCCTTTTCATGTCATGACACAAATAAAAGAGGCTACAGGTACATAAAATGCTATGACCCATTGGGATTCTCCTGTACATGATTCTATTATTTATAAACTGGTGTGACTACACCTGAGTTATATGCATATGGGGGTCCAGGCTGGACTCCAGTCACGGCCTACGGGGCTGGGTCGTGACAGAAGTGGTATCAGAGCAGTTCATCCTTGGAGTGTCTACAGACCGTGTCTAGTAGAGTCTTGTTTATCGATGTGTTGCGCGCCACATCTATAAACAGGAGGCTACAGGACATTTAGGATGTTTCCTTTCTTTCATATTTAAGGTCGTGCGATAGAGCCAAGTCATAGGAAGTAAAATTCCTTATACTAACCTTTGATTTCAGATGAAAGACAACGTCGATAAAGAAAGTAACTGATGATATTGGAAGTTACAAAGCATGCAGGTAAGCCATGGTGCAAACGATGTGTGCCAGGTAAAGTATTGAAATACGATTGACATGTAAAGTTGAAAAATTGAAAGGAAAAGTAGACGAAAAGTCTAACAGGCGTAGTTCGAGTTGGACATACGAGGTAAGTCCATCATTATATACTATTGTTGATATTGGGCACCCTGTGAGGCTGCAATATGACGTGATATGATACGTATATATGTATCCTTATGCGTGTTGGCCCTATGAGGCACTGTTGGTATTTGTTTGCGTGCAGGTGTTAAGATAGCAAGAAATACAGAGGAAACTCTGTCCAAATTTTCCAGAAATAAAAAGAGAATGAGATACAGAGCTGTAGAATGTCTTGAAAGGTCGTTCCCACAATAATGATGTGAATATAACGAGGATCGTTATGAAAAAAAGTAGAGCCTAGTGAGAAAGTGGCTAAGGATAGGATGTGGTCCATGTAATGAGAATATAAGAGTAACTTGGGCGGTGCAGCCTGGCCTACCGAATCAGCTGCTGGGTCATCGTCCTCTTTGGTAGTTACGTGCCCCACGGGGCAGGATGCGATCATACTAGCACTAACGCACCGGATTCCATCAGAACTCCGAAGTTAAGCGTGTTTGGGCAAGAGTAATATTGGGATGGGTGACCCCCTGGGAAGCCCTGTGTGGCTGTGATATGAGATAATATGCATGTATATATGCGTTGGCCTTACATGGCATTGTTGATATAAAGAAGCATTGTGGATACGTGACTCCACCGTGAAAGATGATAACACCCTTTGAGATAGGGGATGTAGCTTTGCAAAATAACTAGTGCATTGCGAATTCATTAAAAGGACAAGTGGTACCCACTGGGATAAGGCTAGGGCTACGACAAAGCTTGGGACACCGAGCGTCGGAAGGTAAGTACTGCCTATTTTAGAATTGGAAACGGCTATAAGCCCTAGCTAGTTATTGATCAAAATAAATGGGAAGTCACTTTGAATAAATTGCTACGTGACTCAAGTACCAACAATTAGACTAAATTAGCACCTCATGATAGTGCTAAGCTGTCGTACCTGGGCAACCAAAGGTATGGACAATATAAAGGAGGGCATAGATATGATGCAGTGTATCAAATGTGTTAGAAATGAATCATATGTATTAGAAAATTAGAAATAAGGATGTAAAGTAGAACCCAAACAGATAGTGACATGGGTACACCCCAAAAGGGGGGAAGTGGATATGGAAGATACAAGCGTGGAATGAAACCAATCAACAATAAAACGTATTAATGTGAATACTTAAATTTCAAGTGAGATCCCATGCTGGAACAAGCTGGCAAAATTTAAAAGACAACAATAGGCGGATAGAAGCCAAGATGATACCTGCGATAGTGTTGAGAATTATTGATAAGGTCCTTAAATAAGTATGACATCATAGAATGGGTGCATACAAAGTAGGTGAATACAATAAGGGAATTACTATGAGAACTGAAACAAACTGTAAGGAATAGCTAGGCTATACTCGACAGAAGGTAAGATGTTAGTAACAAAGTTACTGACTACTAGTATTGTGGTTAACATTCGGGGACGAATGTTCTAAAGGGGGGAAGGATGTTACACCCCGTACTTTGATACCTTAGAACGCTTCTTAAGCTTTTTAAGTTCCTGGGAAGGCTACTAAGTTTCTTAAAAGTTATCATGCGCGGATACACTACGACACTATCAAACGACTCTAAGGGAGGGAGAATGTGATACCTCATAGTAGAGAAGGTTGGAGATGGAGTCATAAGAATCCGGAAGGAATTGGAGCCCAAGTAACAAGTCATAGGACTCGATTTAACTACATAAGTTATAAATGTAAAAGTCTTATATACTTGAGCTACTGGAGGACATACCAAGCCTACATAGCACGGATTACATAGGCTCTTAAAATAAAGTGAGATGACAAACCTACGAAAGGGAGCAAAAACTAGTTTTCGAACTTATGAAAGCAAAGCAAGCAGGTGACAAGCAGGTAGGTGACACACCTAGGTGGGACCCACACTGCCACATGGCAGCATGTGACTGGCCGAATAAGTTTAGGTGGCACCCTAGGAGGCTGCCACATGTCACCCTAGGGGGCTTCCATGTGGCACCTTCTAAAAAGGTGTATATATATGTATTATGTGACTCTTAACTTTTTCATTATCCAAAAATCAGCCAAGGAAGTTGAGAGAAAACGTGAGAGAAAGAGAAAGCTAGGCAGCCACAGATTGAAGAACCCGTTTTTAAAGAGGACTGTTGTTACTAATACTATCATAACTCCTTCTGTATAGCTCCGTTTCAAGTGATTCAAGATGTTTTGGAAAGATATTTCATAGGGATATAACTTTTGTTTAGCCTCTACAACCCAGTTTTTCTTTTATCAGCTCGAAAAAGGGTGATGAAGTATGGGGTAGGTGCTGCCCAGATTTCGTTTTGGAAATCCTACACAGACTGCTGTTGGTATTTTGGGCATATCTATTTGTACAAAATTGCTGTAGGGATGATTCGAAATGGTATGCGACCTTGAGACACATGTCTACAACTTTACTTGAGTCCACAAATCCTGTTTCCGTCAATTACCCCTTCAAAACTAAGAGACAATACGAGAGAGTAAGCTGTGCAGAATTCACGTTTTGACAACTTTGGCGAGTTTTGGCCAATTTCGAAAATGTAAAAACACGATAGAAATGTTTGACGTTGAAGACAATGTAAAATTGAAGTTGTCATAGTGGAATTGTAATCGAAATGAGGCGTTATGTGTGTGGAGGTTGCTGCTGGTTGTGTGGTGCGTGTTTCAGGGTGTAAATATGTTCTAAATAAGGTGGGGGAGCTGCTGGTTTCAGCCACACGACCCTCCTCTCCGCACGATTAAAGGTTTTACGAAATAAAGGCTAAAGACCCTATTTTAATATCGTAATGTTAAGAAAGTTGTTTGGAGCCTATGTTGTATAATGTTGCCATGTTTTATGTGTATATGAGTTGCAGGTTATTGTTGTTGGTTGGCTGTAGTGATTAGGGATAGAATTGGGAATTCGGATAGGGAAAGTTATAGAGGAGATGCTGCCCGAATTCCGTTAACTTCTTAACTAGTTAATAAACTAGTTGAGAATAGTCGAGAAAGGAGAATAAGGAGTTGGTTCCTATGGGTGCTTGGTTGTGGATTTGGAAGCTGGAAAGTTGAAGGTTACTAATATTAGTATTACCTTCGTGTTAAATAGGTTCAGAGGATGATGAGACATGCCGGGCTAAAAGCAGTCGACCAGAGGTATGTGAAGCTTTCTTTTGGCATGTTTTTGGCATAAGTATGTAAAGCTATTCTTCTCTTATGTTGGCATGTGTTAGACGTAAGTAATGAATGACATGCATATGAGCTTGGGGTAATTCCATTCATAAATTCCAAGCCTGAACTATGAGTTTCATTCACTCCATGATGATAGAACTCCTGTAATAGTTGAGTTGTTGCCTTTTAGGGCTTTTATATGATGAAAGGTAGTATGTGTAAAGCCTGTCTCTCCTTCCCTTTGGGATGTCTTAAATGTAAGTAAATTGAGATACGATTTGAGTATAGAGGTAGTTCCAGTTGTAAGTTGCGAGTATAACTCGTTACTCTAGTTCACTCCTAAATGCTAAGGGTCTTAAAGTAGTTAAACTACGACCCTCGAGCCTTCTATAGGTTGAATAATGATTGGAGGTGTAAGCTCCTACACCTGGGGGTTCTTGGGCATACTTTATGATAATGGTTGAGGGATATTTGATATGCTGATGAGTCCTACATGTATGTATATGCATATTACATTATATATGGATCGGGCCATCGTTCCTCGGCGTTGTTATATGATATACATGTATACGGATCGGGCCGTCGTACCTCGACACTATTATGCATTATACGGATCGGGTCGTCGTACCTCGACACTGTTATATGAGACACGGATCGGGCCGTCGTTCCTCGGCATCATCATGATATACGGATCGGGCCATCGTACCTTGGCATTATCATTATTATAACATGATATATGGATCGGGCCATTGTTCCTCGGCAGGTACTTGCGTTATACATGGATCGGACTGTACGTTCCACAGCGCTAAAATCATATATATGCCTATCATGATAGATGATGTTTTTGTACCATCGAGCCCCTAGGGAGCCGGGTACAGGGTTGATGAGGGTAGACATGACTCTATTTTGTAAGACGCAGGTATAGTGCTTTATTAACTATTATACTTGTATCCTGCATCCCTATTTCAGTATTGTCATAATTATGATGTTGTATGCTTTATATACTCAGTACATGTATCATACTGACCCCCCTTTCTTCGGGGGGCTGCATTTCATGCCCGCAAGTGCAGACACAGGTTTGGGAGTCCACTAGCTCAGGATTCCACCCAGCAAGTTAAAAGAAGCTCCATTGATTCGGAGCTGAGTTTTGGTACCAAACCTCTGATGTATATATTTATTTATTCAAAGGTATGGTAGGGGCCTTGTCCCGCCATATGATATCGTCACTACTCTTAGAGGTCTGTAGACATATATGTGGGTTGTATGTGTAAGTTTTGTTTAGCTGGGTCTACATGATGTATTACAGGTATGTGTTATGGAAGCCGTGTTGGCTTGTGTGCCTTTTCATGTCATGACACAAATAAAAGAGGCTACAGGTACATAAAATGCTATGACCCATTGGGATTCTCCTGTACATGATTCTATTATTTATAAACCGGTGTGACTACACCTGAGTTATATGCATACGGGGGTCCAGGCTGGACTCCAGTCACGGCCTACGGTTCTGGGTCGTGACAAAAAGTTCCAGCATATCGAAACTAAACATAAAATCACTGAAAATCAACCCAAAGTATCAAAACGGAAATTCTGGGCAACACTACTGTCTTGTATTGCTGCTCAGTTTCGAAGGGGTAAATGGGATAATTAGGCTTTGTGTCCTCAAAGAAAGTTATAGCTATATGTCTTAGGGTCATATACAACTTTGAATCACTCCTACAACAATTATGTACAACAAGATATGCTCAAAATACCCACAGCAGTCCATGTAGGATTTTTAGACCAAAATCTGGGCAGCACCTCCCCTGTACTTCATCACCCTTTTTCGAGTCAATAAAAGCAAAAATAGATTTTGGATCCTAAATAAAAGTTATAGCCCTATGAAATAGATTTCCAAAACATCTTGAATCACTCAAAACTAAGTTTTACACAAGGAGTTATACTACAATTACTAACAGCAGTCCCAACCAAAAACGGGTTTGCAAGCAAAGTTTATTCCCCCAATTTCGACAACAACTTATCAAGAACATCAACAACAATATAAACAATCATTCTACTTCATAACTTAACTAATTCCACCCATTTAATCCAACCAAAACATTCCCTAATCCATAAATTCCAACAAAGCAACAAACAAGTTTATAACACTATTTTCTCTGTTCTAATCCATTAAATCTCTAAACAAGCTTGATAATAAGGAAAAACAACACCTCAATCTTACCTTGAAGTATAAGTCAACCACCTTAATACACTCCTTCTTCTCTGATTTTTAGCTCAAAATTAAGACAACGCAACGTGCAACGTTTTTCTCTTCACGAGCTTCGGAAATCGGGACTCGAATTTGGGTCAAAAAATGGCTTTTAATTCTCTTTCTCTCTCTCTCTCTATATATATATCTCTATGGTGTTCTGGAATTATATTGAATGAAAGGAAAGAGATAAAGCTGAACTTATCTCTTACATGGTAAGAAATGTGGGCTAACCCGACTTGGAATCGAATTGGGCCAAACTTTCTGCCCATCTTGACCCTTCTGCCTTATAATGTCCATAACTTTTTATTCCGATGTCATATATAAGACCATGAACTATGGTTGGAAAGGTATTTCAATTATCTACAACTTTCATTTTATGGGTTTTCCCAAATTTTCAAATTTTGATAGGGTTATGTCCTCCTAAATTCAGATCATCCAAAAAACATAACTAAACAAATAAATAAATAATTCTTAGAAATAAATTGGGGTGTTACATGGTGAGCTATTAGGGTGATAGAATGTGTGTTGATAAGAGCGTGGGGGGATTCTAGTTGCAGCCACACACCCTCCGCTTTGCAATTAAAAATTTCGCGAAAGAAAGATTAAAAACTCTAGTTTTTGTATCTTAGTTTTGAGTGAATTGTTGGGGGTTTATATTGTATAATGTTGTCGTAATATGTATATGTATGGGCTGCTGGTTGTTTTGTTGGTTGGCTGTAGGTTCTAAGGACATGGTTGGGAATTCGGATAGGGCACGTTATAGGGGAGGTACTGTCCGATTTTCGTTAACGCCTTAACTAGTTAAGGAACTAGTCGAGAAGACACGCGAGGGGATAAATGCTATGAATACGGGTGGGTAGCCTAAGTTTCTGAAAAATCTAAGGTTGTTAATACTCACCTTATTTCCGTGTTAAATAGGTTTCAAGGACGACGACGTAAACACGACTAAGGGAAGTCTATAAGAGGTATGTGAAGCTTGTCCCTTCTCTTCTTTTGGCATGTCATAGAGGTAAGTAAGCAGTGATATAACGCCTAAAGTAATTCCATTCTTGAATGCTCCTTATTCAATTCCGAATGTTAAAGCTTGTATAATAGTTAAGCTAATTTCCTTGAATCTTTTATACACTGAGGACTTAATGAATATACAGACTCCTAGTCATAAAATTTTTTGAAGACGAATACTCTGGAGTTCTTGGTAAATAGTCTTACTTTGGTATATGTCTAGGAACCTTGAGATGTAATTAATGTAGCCCCTAATGGCACTTAGAGGGCAACTCAAATGACTATACTGTTACTCGAATTCTTAGACAATAACTTAGTCCTCTTATACAATTGAGTCTCGGATAATGATTTAAACTGTGTTTGGTTTCTCACTACTCTACACGTGTATACTGTAACACTTCTTCTCCAAGTCCTGGGCCGGTTATCAGATTCGTGCAATTCACTGCATTGTCCACCGAGTCCTTTACTAGAAGGTCGGGTACATATGTATATATATGATGATGATGCGTTGTAATAAGTTGGTGATGGCACGGGGCCTGATACTGATACTACATATATGATTCACCGGACCCCTGATAGGGCCGGCTATATTGAAAATCTGAGCATGCATGTCTTTATAATTTTACAGCATACAAGTACATGTTTCTGACTTGATAAATTGTTCTCTTATGCCTCTGTTTCGGATATACCTCCAGTTATACTATGTTATACTTTACATACTCAGTACATATATCGTACTGACCCCCTTTTCTTCGGGGGGGCTGCATTTTATGCCTGCAGGTACAGGTACACAGGTTGAGGATCCGCCAGCGTAGGAGTCCCATTCAGCGGTCTAAGAGCGCTCCATTGTGCTGGAGCTAAATTTTGGGTACTAAGTTCTTATGTCTATATTAATTCGTTCACGGGTACGATGGAGGCCCTGTCTCGCCTTATGTTACTGTTCTTCTGACTCTTAGAGGTCTGTGGATACAAATGTGGGTTGTGTGTGTGTAGAACGTATGTGTATATGGACTGTATCTAAGCTGTATATGAGCTATATTTGAGTTGTGTGTGGGCTGTATATGAGTTGTATACATGGGTATGTATAGCTGTACTGGTATGAATTATACTTCGGGGCATTCCCGGTGTCGTGACGGCCTTGTCGGCTCGCGTGTATTTGTATTATGAACGTCCTTATGTCTTACTACAGCCTTGTCGGCCTATATGTTACTTTCCCTTTTAATATATGCTGAGTGTAAACAGGAGACAGGTTATGCATAATTGGCCGGGGTACACATGGGTGTCCAGTTCAGGCACTCATCACGGCCTACGGGGATGGGTCGTGACAGAAAGAAGTATTGAGGCATCCACGAGTAGAGTAGTGAGAAACTAAATATAATATAAAATACAAAATATTTCCAGAGACTCGATAGCGTAACTCCGATGCCAAGTCACATAAGAGAAATTAAGCGATAATCATAGCGCATGTCTTTCAAATGTCACGATGGTCTATGTCAAAATAGTCTTTCTGAAATCGTTTTCATATTTCAAAATATATTATGGGGCTCAATGGAATAATTAAAATAAGCTATCATTCAAAATCAAGATAAAAATCATATCAAGTACCTTTTGAAAGTCATAATGGATTACATCAAAATGGAACTTCTGGAACTATATACTCGTATCAAAGCGTAATAAAATGTCCTTTTAAAATCAAGAAATTGGCCATCCTAGTGGCTCTAAGAATAGGTACCTCCTTGGAATCATAAAAAAATCATATATTTGTTTCATAACTACCATGCTAAAAGAAAGAATAAGCTTTACATACTTATGCCAAAAACATGCCAAAAGAAGGAAATGTTAGCTTTACATACCTCTTATGGATTACTCTTGACACGTTCGCCTCGTCATCTCTTGAACCTATTTAACATGAAAGTAATTCTAAGGTTAGTGACCTTTGACTTTCCAGCTTATAATTCTACCACCAATTACCCATAGGAACCAATCCCTTATCCATTCCCTTAGACTAGTTCATTACTAGTTACGAAGTTAGCGGAAATCGGGCAATATCTCCCCTATAACTTGCCCTATCCAAACTTCCGTTTTAACCTCCAAACCTTAGCATCCAACCAAAAACAACAATCATCAGAATATATACAAGTAAAACACTTCAACATTACACAACACAAACTCCAAACAACTCGCTTAAAACTACGATACAAAAATAGGATTTTTAATCTCTATTTCTTAAAACCTTTAACCACATGAACCGGGGTGTCATGTGGATGAATCCAGAAGCATATATAGTAATTTTTAGTCATGTTCCATCCCTTAAATACTACAAAACAACTTCCAACACAACACCACAATAACAACGACTCTAGCCAAACTTTAACCCATTAAAATTGTGTCAAACCAGCCCCTACATGACCTGCAATGTTCTTTAGTCGTAACATGTATATTTTGATGTTTACAATCCATATTTATACCTTCATAATATATAAAAACCCTTACCAAAATTTGGGAGAAGACAACCAAGCCATACCTTGCTAGAACTTGCTAAAACTTGCCTCGAAAGTTCTCTTAACATGCTGAAAATTGACGGGCTGTTCGCGTCCCTTCATTGCTGCCCCAAATAGTAATTTTATGCTGTTAAAAACCGTCATGTATCCATGGGATACCTTAAATAATTAATTCACGAAATGAAAGTTGGAGGCTTACCTCAAATTGGCCAAATCCGTGGCTGCTTTCTCTTCTTTCTCACATTTTTTTCTCTTCTTTATTGCTGATTTTTGGATGAAAATGACTTAATAGTCATCACAACATGTATATATATGCGTACTTAAGAGGGGAAATGTGGAAGCCCCTAGGGGTGACACGTGTCATCCCCTAGGGCGCCATCTCATCCATGCGCCCACTCACATGCTGCCATGTGGCAGCGTGGGATCCACCCCAAGTAGGTGAGTCACCTACTTGGTCCAAGTAGGTGCATGACCTACTTGTTTCACGTAGGCGCATCATCTCCTTATTTCCCTTCCATGGATTCGTAATCTCATCTCACTTCAAGAACCTTTATATTCCTTGCTACTTAAGCTCGATGTGTACTCAAGTATCTTAAGTACGTAAGACATCCAAGTTGGTAGATTACGCTAGTAAGTCAAGTCCCATGACTTGTTATTTTACCCCCCCCCTCCCAACTCATTTAAAATCCTTATAACCCTATTTCCAATCTTCTCTCTTATAGAGTATCTCATTTTCCTTTCCTTAGGATTATTTGATAGCGTTATAGATTATCTGAATCACATGATGACTTCTAAGAAACTTAAGAGTCTTCCTAGAAACTTAAGAAGCTTAAGAAGCATTCCAAGGTACTAAAGTACAGGGTGTAACATCAGGGATGCAGGGGCAAGTATGGCATCTAATCATTTACTATACCTGTAGATTATAACATAAAGTTGTACATACTATCATCACGTACTGTACCCGGCTCGTTCGGGGACTTGGTGTAATGACTACATTACTCTGTTATCATAAGCATCTATATACTATTAGTGCTATCTCATATAATAATGTTGAGGAACGTTCAATCTGATCCATATACATATAGTAATATCGAGGAATGTTCGGTCCGATCCACATATCATATAGTAATACCGAGGAACATTCGGTCTGATCCACATATCATATAGTAATACCAAGGAACATTCAACCCGATCCATATATTATATAGTAATACCGAGGAACGTTCGGTCTGATCCGTATATTATATAGTAATGCTGTGGAACATTCGGCCCGATCCATATATTATATACCGTACTCAACCCTTTATGGGACTCGGTGTCATCATCATCATATACCGTACCCGGCCCTTTATGAGACTTGATGAAAGATGTATTACAGTATACATGAGTAAGATAGTGAGTAACCATATACAATCTTAATCATTATCAGAGACTTGACAATCTAAGAAGATTAAGCTATCGTCTGAGGACCAAAATAGTAGTGTAGCCATCTCGAGTGCCTTCTAAATGCCATTAAGGCCTATACCACTTAGGATCTCGGGGACCCTAGACATGTGCTAAAGTAATACTAACAGTTCATAGAATCAGAGATACCTGTCGTCACATAGTCCTTAGAACTAGGAGCTTATGCATCCAGTATTTCTCAACCTATGGAGTTCAAGGAACGTAGTTCAACTTACTACAAGAGTTTGACATTTAGAAGTGAATAAGAGATACGGATTACATTTAGAACTTAAAATTGGAGTTACCCCAGAGCTCGTATCACATTTTACTTACAATTAGGACATGCCAAAGGAAGAGAAAGAATAAGCTTTACCTAGTCTCTACTTTTCCTCAAGGAGTCATCATTTACATATATCATACCCGGCCCGTCATGGGCTCGGTATCATAACCTTCTTATTGTATTACCTTATCATCATAGCACCACACTTATCTCAAAGAAATATCAAGAGGAAGGAAGGGTAGCTTTACGTACTTATGCCAAAATATGCCAAGAGAAAGGTGATAACTTCACATACTTACTACTCCTCATCATATAGAAGCCTTGAGAGGTAATAACTCAACTAGTATAGGAATTCTACCATCGAGAAGTGAATAAGACTTATGAGTCATACTTGGAGTTCTATGAATGGAATTATCCCCACATTTCGTATATCAATCACTTAAGGCTAAGACATGCCAAAAGAAAAGAAGGATAGCTTCACATACCTCTTACGGATTACTCTTACACGTTCGCCTCGTAGTCTCTTGAACCTATTTAACATGAAAGTAATACTAAGGTTAATGACCTTTCACTTTCCAATTTCCAACTCTACACCCAAGTACTGATAGGAGTTATTTTCTTATCCATTACCCTCGACTAGTTTGTTACTAGTTCCGAACCTACCAAAAATCGGGCAGCATCTCCCCTATAACTTCAACATTCCCAAGATTTCAATTCGGCCAAAATGTCAACAACCATAGCAACAATAACAACCAGCAACATATTTACAAGTTTATCACTTCAACCTTACACAATACAAGCCCCAAACAACTAGCTCCAAACTACGCTACAAAACTAGAGTTTTTAATTTTTGTTTCGCAAAATCTTTAACCAATGCAAATGGAGGGTCGTGTGGATGCAACCAGAAGCACCCACACCCTTTTTAAAATACTTTGAATCCCTGAAATATGCAACCCAACCAGCTGCACCCACAACACCACAACGACAACCCACTACTCGACTTCGATTTAACGCTAGCAACATCAATATAGTTTATTTCTAACGTCAAGCATCCTTATGCAATTCTTCCACTTCCAGCTTCATTTAAGACATGTAATATACCCCATAAAAACATCATAAACTTCAATTTGAAAGGGAAAGACTTACCTTGTCAGAAACTTGCCAAAACTTGCCTCAAAGGTTCCTTTAGCACGCCTAAAACTTCGTGGCTATTTGATAACATTTTGGGCTGCTCCAAGCCATAAATATTCATTAATAGCACCTTCATAACATCCTGGTGCACCCTAAGTAATTAATTCGCGGAACAAAATTGGAGACTTACCTTTTTTTCCTCCAAAACCGAAGCTCTCTCTTCTCTCTAGCTTCAAGTTTCTCTTCTCTTTTCTTCTAGACTTTTCTTGAATTTTTTTGGATAAAAAGAACTTAAAGGATAAGGATGACTTAAAAGTCTTCAAAAACATCTATATATAGGCCACCTGAGGGGTGACACATGTCAACCCCTAAGTGGTGACAAGTGTCAAGCTCTTATAGGGCCAACGCATTACCCCCTCCACTTAGGGGCTGTCACATGGCATGTAGGGGCTCACCCCCTTGCTGCAGCTTCTTCCACATGTCACTCCCTTATGCTGTCATGTGGCACTCTCTCATGGACTGCCACATGTCGCTTTCGTTTCCTCCTCGTGGGTTCGTAATCTTATTTTTCTTTACGAAACTATGCAATCCTTACTACGTAATCTTGGTATGTACTCAAGTAACTTAAGTATGTAAGATTTTCAAATTGGTAGCTTACGTAAGTAGGTCGAGTCCTACGACTCATTACTTGGCCTCCAATTCCTTTCGGATTCTCATAACCACATTTCCAATCGTCCCTTCTATGGGGTGCCACATTCTCCCTTCCTTAGAGTTGTTTGATAGCGTCATAGATTATCTGACTCACATGACAACTTATAAGAAGCTTACGATCCTTTCAAGATACTTAAGAAGCTTAAATAAAAATTTAAGAAGCTTAAGAGGTTCAAGAAACTTAAGAAGCTTGAGAACCTTCCAAAAAACTCAAAAACCTCTCAAGATACAAAAGTCTTTCAAGGTACAAAAGTACGGAGTATAACAATAGATAAGGATAATCTACCATTAGAAGAGATTGATAAGGATAATGAGGTTAGTGAGCAGTTAATTAAGGCCTTCAGTACCTCTACTGATAATGGAGTTGAGGAGGAACTTCAACAGGTCACTAATAGTCAAGGATTATCCCCAAGAGGTATCCACAAAACCAAGTTTACTTCCAAACCTACCAGCTCCACAAATTCTTCCCCTATTAGCAGACCAAACAGTAGATTGTTCCAAGCTAAGAATATCCAATTATTATTACAATCATATGGAATATAAAGGGTGTTAATACCCAAGGTGCCTTGGAAAGGCTCAAAAGTCTCAAAAATATCCATCATGTTACCCTTATGGGATAGTCTGTTACATCAAGCTAACACCAACTTACCATGGTGCACTATGGGTGATTTTAATGTGATTACTACACTTGAAGAAAAGCTTGGAGGTATCCCTAACAATATGACCAAGAGCTTTGAATTTATTAATGTCATTGAGGCTTGTGGGTTATTGTATATAGGCTATACTAGGCAGAGGTTTACATGGTCTAATCAGAGGGGAATCTAATTCAGAATATGGAAAAGGCTAGAGAGAGACATGGTGAATGACAAGTGGCTTGAGATCATGCCCCACAATTCCATATCCTATCTGCCATCAATGGGATCAGATCACTGCCCACTTCTTATCAGCTATTTTAAGTAATTGGTCAAGAAGGGAGTTTTGAGATATATATGCCAAGGTGAAAGGGTATGAAGAAAGGGTTAGAAATGCTGAGGAAAATCTGATCAATATTAACTCAAAACATAACAGGATCAACATCAATGCACTGAATGCATAATACATCAATATTTAAAGATGGAGGAGGCTATCCTAAAGCAGAAAACTCAGCTACAATGGTTTAAATAGGGTGATGTGAACTCTAAGTAATTTCATGCACTGATTAGAGTGAGGATAAAAAAGTCATACTTCAATAGAATTCAAGATGAAGAGGGTACTTGGTTGCAAAGAGATGAAAATATTTCCAAGGCTGCATGCAGTCACTTCCAATAGATTTTCATAGGAGAGAATAAGTATATTCAGGAGGAAGCAATTAACATTATTTCTAGAATGGTTACTGAGTAGTAGAACATACAACTCCAAGCTGATCAACTTTGGAGGAATTGAAAAGGGTGGTTTTCTATATGAATTCCAACTCTGCAGCTGGTCCTTATGGCATGAATGGTCATTTTTTCAAAGCATGTTGGAGCATTATCCATAAGGATCTCATGAGGGTTATTCAGTCTTTCTTTAGTGGTAACACTATGCCAAAATTCTTTTCTCATGCATGTTTGGTCCTACACTAAAAAGTAGACCATCCTAACAAAATTTCAGAGTTTAGACCTATAGGCCTAAGCAGTTTTACCAACAAGATAATATCCAAGCTGTTGTGCTTAAGTCTAGCCCCTATTCTTCCTACTCTTATTTCTCAGAACCATTTAGGTTTTGTGAAAAATACAAGTATCTCTTAAAACATTATTTAGATAAGGAAATTATTCACGAGATCAAGAAGCCAAATATAGGTGGTAATGTGGTTATTAATTTGGACATGGCTAAGGCATATGATAGGGTTTCCTAGTCCTATATTTTCCTTATTCTTAGAAGAATGGATTTTGGAGAATGCTTCATTGACATATCTTGGAGGATTATGTCTAATAACTGGTATTGTGTGATTGTTAATGGGTCTGGGCATGGGTTCTTCCATTAAACTAGAGGGCTCAAACAAGGTGATCGACTATCTCCTACACTTTTCATATTGGGGGTTGAAGTCTTATGTAGATTGATGAACAAATTACACTTTGATCGTGGGTAATATGGTTTCTACATGGAAAAAGGGTCCTCATGTCAATCATCTCAGCTTTGCAGATGATGTCATTATATTTACTTCTGGAAGAAAGTCTTCACTCAAACTCATCATGAAAACCCTGAAAACTTATGAGAAAGTTTTTGGATAGGTTATCCACAGGGATAAGAGTCACTTCATGGTACCTTCTAATGTATTCAAAGCTAATATGAATAGGATAAAAAAGTGACTGGTTTTAGCCAAAAGTAGAGTTCCATAACTTATTTGGGATGTCCTATTTACATTAGAAGAAAAATAGTATTTTATTACTCTAACTTGGTGTCTAAAGTCAATGCTAGGATCACAGGATGGAAATCCAAGATTTTGAGCTATGGGGGAAGGGTCATCCTTGTCAAGCATGTGATCCAATCTCCCTATCATCTCCTTTTTGCTATCTCCCCTCCCAAAACCACCATCAAATAGATTCAAGCTCTCAGTGTTGACTTGTTTTGGGCATAAAAGATGGACAAAAAGAAGTATCATTGGTCTTCTTGGAAAAATTTAAGCCTGCCTTATGATGAAGGGGGCATAGGTGTAAGAAAAGTTGCAGATGTAGCCATTTCTATTACACCCCACATCTTTGAACTCGAAATGTTCCTTAAGTTACTTAGAAGCTAGTATGTGAGCTACTTAAGTTACGATCCTATAAAACAACTCTAAGGAAATGGGATTGTGATACCTCGTGAGAAGGAAGGTTGGAAATAGAGTTATACGAATCCGGAAAGAGTTGGAGGCTATGAAATGAGTCGTAGGACTCGAGTTACCTACGTAAGCTACTAACTTGGAAGTCTTACATACTTAAGCTATTGGATTACATACCAACTTATGTATCAAGGGTTTCATAGGCTCTTAAAGTGAGACGAGATTACGAACAAGATTATGAACCCACGAGAAAGAAAAAAAAAAATTCGCGGGGCAGCCAATGGGAGGGTGACACGTGGCAGCACCTAAGCAAGAAGGTGACCCACCTGCTTGGGGTTAAGTAGGTGACCCACCTGCTTGGGGGAGGTGGGCCCCATTGCCACGTGGCAGCCCCTCCTTGAACAGGTAGGTGCGGTGGCCCAATAGGGGCTGGACACGTGTCACCTCTTTGGGTTGACACATGTCACACCCTAAAGCCACATATATATGTTGATATATATCATATACTTCAGTTATACATCAAAAACATCAGCCAACATAGAGAAAAAAAACTTGAGGGAGAGAGAAAGAGAGGCAGCCATGGTTCTTGAAGTTTAAAGATGAGTTTTCTAATTTTTTCTCCGTGAATTAATTATGTACGACGTTCCTAAAATACATGGAGGTGTATATATGTATATTACGATGCCTACGCAACCATATTTTCAGTTCTTCACTTGGAAAACTAAGAGAAACTTAAAGAGAAAACGCTAGTTAACAAACCTATTTTTGGAAGGGACAATGATTAGTAATATTGGCATAACTTCTTGTGTATAACTTTTTTTCGGTGATTCAATATGTTTTGGAAAGGTATTTCATGGGTCTATAACTTTCATTTAGACTTCAAAATCCAGTTTTACTTGTATCATCTCGAAAAATGGTGATGAAGTGTAGAGGAGGTACTGCTCAGATTTGGTTTTGGAAATTCTACACGGACAGCTGTAAGTATTTTGGTCATATATTTTCGTACAAAATTGTTGTAGGGGTAATTAAAAATTGTTTGTGACCTTGATACACATGTCTATAACTTTCATTGAGGCCATAAATCTTGTTTCCTTCAATTACCCCTCCGAAACTAAGCGACAATATAAGGCAGTGGGCTGTCCAAATTTTGCGTTTTGATAGTTTTGGCGAGTTTGACAAGTTTAATGTAAGGTAAGGTTTTTCCTTTCAATTTGAAGTTTATGGTGTCGTTATATGGTGTATTACACCCCTTGTATGCTGCTGGAAGTTTAAGAATGTCGTAGAAATGCTCGACGTTCGAAATACACTAAATTGGAATCGCTATAGTTGAATTGTCGTCGAAGGATAGTGTTGTTCGTGTGAGGTGCTGCTGCAGGGGTTTGATGTGTTGTTGCAGGGCCTAAATATGTTCTAATGTGAGTTAGGGTGCTGCTAGTTGAATCCACACGACCCCTCGTTGCATATAATGAAAGGCGTTATAATATAAAGGGTAGACGACCTATTGTGCTACCGTATTTTTGAATAAGTCGTTTGGAGTTTGTGTTGTATATTATTGGTGTGAATTGATGCAGGTGGTTGTTGTTGGTTGGCTGTAGGTCTTAGAGACCTAATTGGAAATTCGGATAAGGCACATTATAGGGGAGGTACTGCCTAATTTTCATCGACGCCTTAGCGAATAACAGAACTAGTCGAGGGCTGTCTCAAAAGTAATCTCAGGGACCCTAGACATGTATTAACATAGGGACAAATCATTTATGGAATCAAAACTCTTAATCTAGTATAGTCTTTAAGACTTGGAGTCTGTACCTTTGGTACCTTTTTAACATATAACAGATTCTAGGGAAATAGTTTGACTATTGTAGGAGTTCAATATTCAGAAGTAAATAAGAGATGTTTGAGAATGGAGTTACCCTAGAGCTCAGATAATATTCAACTTACAACTAAGACAAAGGCATGCCCAAAAGAAGAAAGAGAATAAGCTTTATGCAGTCTGTACTTTCCTTCAGGTGATCTTCATATACATATTTCGTACCCGTCCCTTCATGGGGCTCGGTGAATCACTATGGCATCATAATCTCATTTTTGTATCAAATACATCTCAATGGAAATGAGAGATAGCTTCCCATACATTACATTCTGACATACAGAAGCCCTACTAGGAAATACTCAGAATTCTGAGAATGGAATTATCCACGCACTTCATATACAATTCACTTAAGGCTAAACACTGCCAAAAGGAAAGAAAGATAGTTGTACGAACTTATACCAAAACATGCCACGAGAAAGCTTTACATACCTTATCTGAATTATTCCTTATCCTGCTTGCCTTGCCGTCCTTCGAACCTATTCAACATGAAAGTAATATGAATATCAATCCCTTTTACTTTCCAACACCCTAGGTTACATCTTAGTATTAATGGAATCTATTTCCTTAGTCGTTTGATGATGTATTGTAATAAGGTGGTGATGGCGCCGGGCCTATTGTGGTCCTACAGATGTGATTCACCGGACCCCTGAAAGGGCCAGCTATATTGTATAAATTGAGCATGTATGCTTTTGTGATTCACAGAGTACAGGTACATAAATTTGATTTAATAATTTGTTCCCCTACTTCTCTATTTTGAATATACCTCCAGTGTATTATGTTACATTTTACATACTCAGTACATATGTCGTACTGACCCTCTTTCTCGGGGGGCTACATTCATGCCCGCAGGTACAGATACAGGTTTGGGAGTCCGTCATCTTAGGATTCCATGCAGCTCAGCTGGAAGAGGCTCCATTGTTTCAGGGCCTAGTTTTTGATACTGTCCACTAGTGTATAACATTGTTTTGTCTATTCTAGGGTAGGCGGGGGCCCTATCCCGCCATATATTGTCATTTATATTTTTAGAGGTCTGCAGACATGTATATGTGGGTTGTGTATATCAGTTTAATTCAGCTGGGTCTACATGATATATGTTATTATGTTATGGCGGCCTTATCGGCTTGCGTGACCTGTTATGTTGTGATATAAAAGAAAAGGGCTACAGATTCATGAAAATGTTATCGCCCAATGGGGTTCTGTTATATAATATTGTTTTATTTACAGTGCAATTTGATCACAGCTGGTAGTTGGGTATACGAGGGGTCCAGGTCCGGCCCCAGTCGCGGCCTACGGGGTTGGGTCGTGACAATTTCTCTCTAATATAAACCCTGGTTGGTGTTCAGAACTAAAAATTCTCTCTAGGGTGATTTCTTGAGAGAATAATATTGGCAAAGGGCCAATCCTATTATTAAGATGTAGCACACTGGCCAGTACCCTAGTTTTGTCAGTCTCACTCACTCACTTGTTGGAAAGACTAGGACTAGAGTGATAGAGAATAGGGCATCTAGATCGTTCTAGCTTATCCTTCTAAGAAAGTCTGAACTCCTCCCCATGATAAGAGCCTTTCTAAACTCTTGAACTAAAGAGAGGCTTCTTTTCAAACTGATTGAAGGCTTAGTGGGCTTCCTAGAAATGAGGCTTAGCCTTAGCATAAGGTTTCATTCAATGGAATTTTTGATCTAGTCCTACTCAAGTGAATGGGGGGTTCAGTCCAGGAGGCTAGTCTGGACTCGCTGTGTAATTCTAAAAGATGCAAAATAGATTTTTGGTAGATATAAGTGACAACACTTCTATTCTATTGTACTTATGTAGGAGCCATTCTTTTTGCTTTGTTTGCCGGATCGGTACAGTTTCTTTTCTAAAAACCCTTCACTAGCATTGAAGGAGAAGAATGAAAAGGTCTGATTCTACAATAAGGATTGCTGCTTAGTACAATCCAAGAGCAATCAAGGGACGCCTCATTGTAAATAAGCATTTCATACTTTCCCGCACTACCTCCTAGTCTAATAGAGGTCTTTCCAGTAAAAGGAGATTGTGTACCACAGTTCAAGTGAAAAAGAAGAAAGAGGAAATTGAAGACTGATAATGACAATCCCCTATATAAAGACACCATCATTTTGTCTGGCATGTACTCTTGGGACCTCCGAGTATGACAAAGTTAAAGGAGACAAGACTCACCTCCCCCTACTTTGTCAATTACAGCCATCTTGTCTATTCTTCCCCATGGGATGCTCATTTGAAACATTTGTTCGATCAATGTAAGAAAGAGAGAAGTGATATAAATATAAGAATGGAAGGTTTTCTTGTCATCTCACTTGGAAGGATATGATGATTAATAAGCAGAAAATGGAGCCCTATATTCAATGGATACTTCACTATGGATCTAGCTTTTTTTGTTGGGATGACTATTTGGGAACAGGTCCTTTAGCTGGGTATAGAACGGATCCTACCAGACCTAACAACATTAGAGTTTCTTCTTTCTTGGTTAATGGTCAGTGGGATGTGGAAAAGATCACCCAGTCTGCTACTGCTCAGCTTGTCTCCATTATTCTTGCTACTCAGTTTCAACACCAACCTCAAGTTCCTGATCACCTGTATGGAAGCTACATAGCGATGGGCAGTTAAATTGTTCTACTACTTGGAATTTGATAAGAGATAAGAAATGCAAGACTTTCATTAACTTCCATACTTGGCTCATGCTCATACATTTCAAATGCTCTTTCCACTTATTGAGGACACTTAGAGGGAAGCTAACTACTAATAAGGAGATCACTAGCTTTGGTCACAGTCCTAAGGAATGTTATTGCTATCATGCTCTAGGAAAGGATACCATTGAGCATATATTTTTAACAGGCCACTTTGGTAAATATATTTGGAAGTTCTTTACTGATTCTCTGGGAGTCAATAATGACTAAACACCTCTAAGGAACATAATTATAAGGTGGTGGACTTCAAAGAGTTCAAATGCTGCTCACAAATTAATTCTATAGTCCACACCCATTTTTATTTACTGGAACCTATGGAAAAATAGGTGTGCAACAAAGTATGGAGGGAATCAATCCAACATATCAAGAGCTATGTAATTTGTGTACAAGGACGCCTTTAATCTTCTTGCAACAACATTTCCATACATCCATTGGTCTTCTGGTTGGAGGGATCTAGTTCTTTAGGTTGAGAAGTGTACTCATAAAATCAAGGTGATCATAGTCTGCTGGCTTAAACTATTATGACCCAACCCTATAGGCCGTGACTGGGTTCCGACCTGGACCCCCATATACATAAATATCTAATATACGAACTATACATAAGAACCCTAGTGGGTGATAACATTTTCATATACATATAGCCTCTTTCATTTATATCATATCATGAAAAGGCACGCAAGCCGACAAGGCTGCCATGATATAACACTATTTACTATCTATCATATAGACACAACTGAATAAACTTACGAACAAACCACATACTTATGTCCACAGACCTCTAAGAATAGTAATGGTAAATATGGAGGGATAGGGCCCCCTCTGTACTCCCGAACAAACAAATATACACATAGGAGGACCAATACCAAAAATCTATGCTCCAAAATAGTGGAACACTACCAACATAACTGAGCGGAAATCCTAAGCTGGTGGATCTCTGAAATGAACATCTGTACCTGCAGGCATGAAATGCAGCCCCTCGAAGAATGGGGGGCCAGTACTATATATGTACTGAGTATATAAAGCATAACATATCATAACTGAAATGACAACTGAAATAGGGATGCAGAAAATAAGTATAATTGTTAATAATTTACTATACCTGCATCTTATGAAATGAGGGCATGTATATCATCCTTACATATCACTTCCATCCCGCTGTGGGACTCGATATTACCATATCATCGTATACATCATCATACCATCGTATATGATATCATTTCATACATTATAAGTACATCACTATATTTTTATATGCATGCCTATCTATCATATTCGTCTCTTTAGTGAGGGACTCAGTAAAAGAGTAGTGTACATGTCGTACTGTACCCAACCCATTATAGGACTCGGTTCCATTATCACATAGTAAAATATACCCAAGAACGGTTGGCCCAATCCTTATATAATAAAATATGTCGAGGAATGTTCGGCCCGATCCATAATTTAAAAAAATCTTGAGAAACATACGACCCAATCTATAATTTAAAATAGTGCCGAGGAATGTAGGGTCTGATCCATATTTTCATCATATCATCATATATATATATCCGTCCTGGGACTCGGTGAATAACTTCATCACATACAGTGTCATCATATGCTTCACTTCATCATATATGACATTTTATCATCGTATACTTCATACACACACACACATATATATATATATATATATATATATATATATAGCTGGCCTGGGACTCAATGAAGGAGTAATAAAGCTGTGCACGATAACTTTTCTGGCCCATCATGGGAATCGGTGAAAGAAGGGTTACCGTATGCATGAGTAGAGTAGTGAGAAACCATATGGAACTAGGACATCTCCAAGACTCAATAAAACAATCAAGTGAACCGTCACTTGAAGACCAGAGTAGTAATCATCTTGAGTACCTTCTAAACATCGTTAGGGATCATATCAACTAGAGTCTCAGGAATCGTAGACGTGTATCGAGACAAAGCTAAACAACTTATGGAATTGGAGACGTTCGTCATCATAGAGACCCTTAGGAATAGGAGCTTATGCATTCAATTAGTATTCATCATGTAGGAGACTCGAGGGTAGTAGTTTAACTACTTCAAGAACTTTAATATCAAGAAGTGAATAAGGATTATAGTTCATGCTTCCTATGCATCCAATTACTGTTTCACATATAGAAGTCTCGAGGGTGATAACTCAACTACCTTAAGATCCTTAACATTCAAAAGTAAACTAGAATTATGAATCATGCATCATGTTCAGAGCTCATGAATAGAATTACCCCAAGATTCATATACATATCGTTCATAACTTACATCTAATACATGCCAAAAGAAAAGAAGGATAGCTCTACATACTTATGCCAAAAACATGCCAAGAGAAAGAAGGTAGCTTCAAATACCTCTTATGGATTACCCTTCACCACGTTCGCCTCGTCGTCTTTTGAACCCATTTAACATAAAAGCAACACTAAGATATTAACCTTCCACTTTTGTTACACCACACATTCTTGAACTCGAAAGGTTCCTAAAGTTACTTAAAAGCTATCCTGTGAGCCGCCTAAGTTACGACACTATTAAACAATTCTAAGAAGGGAGAATGTGACACCCCATAGTAGGGAAGATTGGAAATAAGATCAAGAGAAGTCGGAAGAAGTAGGAGGCTAAGTAATGAGTCGTAGGACTCGATTTACCAACGTACGCCCCTAACTTAGAAGTTTTACACACCTAAGCTATTTGAATACACACCAAGCTTGCGTAGCACGGACGACATAGGCTCTTAAACTAGGACGAGATTACGAACCCACGAGGAGGAGATTTTTTTTTTTGCGGGGAAGCCAATGGGAGGGTGACACATGGCAGCCCCTAAACAAGCAGGTGACCCACTTGCTTGGGGTCAAGTACATGACCCACCTGCTTGGGGAGTGGGTGGGCCCCACTGCCACGTGGTAGTCCCACATGGAGTGCATGGACACAGTGTCCCAATAGGGGCTGGACACGTGTCCCCCTTAGGGTCTGACACGTGTCACCCCTTGGGACCACCCATATAAGTGATATGTATCTCAAACTTCAGTTTATTCATCAAATTTCCAGCAAGCAACGTGAACAAAAAACCCTAAAGCTAAGGAGAGAAAATTGCGACGACTTTGGGAGAAAAATAGGTAAGTCCCATTTTTGTTTCGTAAATTAATTAATTAGCATATACTATGATAATATGGAAGTATTAGTAGTATAAAATTTGAATTCGGTGCAGCCAAATATCGGACAGCAAGCTGCCACGACGTTACTTTGCGCTAAAAAAAAAGTTTGGAGACACAATTTCGGCTAGTTTTAGCAATTTCGGAAAAGGTAAGTTCTTCCCCTCTAATTTGAAGTTTATGATGTTAATTTAGGGTGTATTACACACCTTAGGAGCTGCTGGAAGTTGGGGAAAAGGTTTGAAAAGTTCGGCGTTCGAAATAAGCAAAATTGGAATCGCTATAGTTAATTGTGAATCGAATAATACATTGTGCTTGTAGGGCGTGACTGCTGGTCATGTGGTGAGGTACTGTGGTGCTGAAATATATGTTGATAAGGGCGTGGGGGGATGCTAGTTGCATCCACACGACCCTCCGCTTTGCAATTAAAGAATTCGCGAAAGAAAGATTAAAAACTCTAGTTTTGGTATCTGAGTTTTGAGTGAATTGTTGGGGTTTATATTGTATAATGTTGTCGTAATATGTATATGTATGGGCTGCTGGTTGTATTGTTGGTTAGATGCAGGTGCTAAGGACATGGTTGTGGATTCGGATAGGGCACATTATAGGGGAGGTGCTGTCCGATTTTCATTAACTTCTTAACTAGTTAAGGAACTAGTCGAGGATGCGAGCGAGGGGACGAGTTCTATGATTACTCGTGGGTAGTCTAAGTTGCAGAAAAGTCTAAGGTTGTTAATACTTTCCTTACTTCCATGTTAAATAGGTTTCGAGGACAACGACGTGGACGATTACGGGGAATCCATAAGAGGTATGTAAAGCCTATTCTTTCTCTTCTTTTGGCATGTCGTAGAGGTAAGTAAGCAATGATGCGATCTCTGAAGTAATTCCATTCTTAAGTATCTCTTATTCACTTCTGGGTAATGAACTTTTCTAACAGTTAAGCTACTTTCCTTGAACCTTATCTATACTAAGGACTTAATGAATATGCGGGCTCCTAGTTGTAAGGACTATATGAAAACATGTATTCTGGAGTCCTTAAGCGGTTAGCATTACCTTAGTACGTGTCTAAGGACCCCGAGATACTAACTAGTATAGCCCTAATGGCATTTAGAGGGCATTTAAGGTGATTACATTACAATCTTGATTCTTACACGATAGCTTAATTTGCTTCAACGGTCGAGTCTTCGATAATGATTTAAATTGCATATAGTTGCTCATTACTCTACTCGTGTATACAGTAACATATCTTTCACCGAGTCCCGGGCCGGGGTATGTTCTCGTGCGCAGTTCACTGCCTTATTCCTCGAGTTCCTCACTAGAGGGCCGGGATATGTGTGTATATATTTATATGACGATATGTGGTAACAAGATGATGATGGCACTGGGTTGTGATGATATTACAGATGTATCCACCGGACCCCTAATAGGGCCGGCTATATGATATAATTTGAACATGCATACTCTTATGATTCACAAGGTATAGGTACAGATTTCTCATATGATATGTTATCCCCTGCTTTGCGGTTTCAGATATGGTTTCAGTTATGTTATATTATGTTTTACATACTCAGTACATATGTCGTAGTGACCCCCTTCTCCGGGGGGATGCATTCATGCCCGCAGGTACAGGTATACAGTTTGGGGATCCGCCAGCGTAAGAGTCCCACTCAGCGGTCCGGAAGTGCTCCATCATGCTGGAGCCTGACTTTGGGGTACTACACCTTATTGTACATATTTGTTTTGTTCACGGGTACGACGGGGGCCTTTTCCTGCCTTATGGTACAGTTTTCTTACTCTTAGAGGTCTGTGGATACATATGTAGGTTGTATACATATGTGGGTTGTATATATATGTGGGTTGTATACATATGTGAATGGTGTATGAGCTGTATATGAGTTGTATATAAGTTGTGTATGATCTGTATATGAGTTGTATATCAGTGGTACATGAGTTGTATATGTATGTATGTACAACTGTACTGGTATAACTTATGATTTGGGGCGTTCCCTGTATTGTGGCGGCCTTGTCGGCTCGCGTATATATGTAGTACGGAATGACCCTATACATTACTACAGCCTTGTCGGCTTATATGTTTCTTACATGTTGATGCATTTGGGGTATAAACATGAGACAGGTTATGTATAGTTGGTAGGGGTACACCTGTATGTCCGGTTTGGGCACCGGTCACGGCCTACAGGGTTGGGTCGTGACAGAAGTGGTATCAGAGCATTTTTTCCTTGGAGTGTCCACAGACCGTGTCTAGTAGAGGCTTGTTTATCTGTGTGTTATGCACCACATCTATAAACATGAGGCTATAGGACATTTAGGATGTTACTTTCTTTCTTATCATAGATCGTGCGATAGAGCTATGTTTTAGGATGACCCTTCACTAACCTACCTTTATGTTTATAGTGATGCCTCCACGGAAAGCAACCACTGCCCAGAAGGGCAAGTCAGCAGCTGGGGAAACTAGTCAGACCCTAAGAATTACCAGGGCCCGTGCCCAGTCTATGCCGAGGATTGTACTTCAATCGGCAAGCTCTACTACGTCGCCACCCCTAGAGGATTTTAGGGCAGCAGGAACTGCAGATCCCGAACCTCTAGTACATGAGCCTCTAGTCCCACAGCATAGGGCAGAAGACAGAGCTATGAGAGATGCAGTGCAGTTGCTGACTGGACTGATGGCAGGATAGGCTTGGAGGCATGGCCCAGATGATGCAAATAGACAAGATAGGTTGAGGGTTCGTGACTTCTTAGCCAGCAATCCCCCAGAATTTCATGGATCGAGACCTGTAGAGGACCCACAGGAGTTCACTAGATAGATGTAGCGTACACTGTGAATCATTAGGGCCTCGGAGACTGAGTCGATGGAATTAGCCTCCTATTGGCTGCGTGATCTGGCCACTAACTGGCACGAGTCTTGGGAGTTATCGAGGGGTGAGGGTGCTCCTCCAGCTGAATTGGATGAATTTGCAGAAGCCTTTCTTAGCCACTTCCTGCCTCCAGAAATGAAATGAGCTAGGGTTGATAAATCTTTGCAGTTAAAGCAGAACGGCAGGAGTATTCGCGACTATAGCCTCGAGTTTGACTCATTGGCGAGGCATGCCCCCACAGTTATAGTAGACATGGCAGACAGGGTGCATCAGTACATTATAGTCTTGGACCTTTATTTGGTTGATAGTTGCATGGCCATGGCTTCTAAGCCAGGCATGGATATTACCCGGGTGCAAGCCTATGCCCAAGGGGTAGAAGAGCGACATAGAAGGCGACAGCCCGACAGAGGTTTTGATAGAAGTCAGCCAAAAAGGGCTAGGTTAGCTGGTTATCTAGGGGAATTTCGCAGCGGGCGATTCCAACAATCTGGTAGGTATCCCTCCCAGCCAGCTCGGAGTGTACCTCCACATTTTCCAGGTGGAAGAGTTGAGAGAACCAGATATTTGGAGCCTAGTCAAAGCTCTAGAGCTTTAGGTACACAGGTGGACCAGAGTTCTTGACAGTCAAGACCACTAGTACCATAGTATCCCCATTATAATAGACTTTATTTTAGGGAATGTCGCCGAAATATAGGTGCCTATTTTTCTTGTGGCCACCAAGGCCATATTGTGAGGGAATATCCATTTAAAAGTACTCCTGGTGGTATGGCTCAGCCAACTAGGTCAGTTGCAGGTTCTTCTTCTTCTGTGGCTATGCGCCCGATGGGGTGGGGTATACAGATATCGGCAGGCCGTGGTAGAGGTCGTGGTGGAACTTCTAGTTCTGGCGGCCCTTCTAACCGTATGTATGCTTTGGCCAGTAGACAAGATTAGGAAGCATCACCAAATGTAGTCGCAGGTACATTATCAATCTTCTCTCGGGACGTATATGCATTGATGGATCCTGGCTCTACTTTATCATATATATCTCCTTTTGTTGCTAATAGAATTGGAATTAAGCCTGAATTAATAGAATCATTTGAGGTGGCTACACCAATGGGAGACTCTCTTTTGGTGAAACATGTATATAGAAATTGTCTAGTGAATGTATATAGTCATCATACCTTGGCTGATTTGATAGAATTAGATATGGTAGAGTTTGATGTTATTATGGGTATGGATTGGTTAGCTTCTTATCGTGCCAATGTAGACTGTAGAAATAAAGTAGTTCGGTTCCAATTCCCTGGTGAACCAATTGTTGAGTGGGCAGGAAACACGGCGTCGCTGAAGGGTAAGTTTATTTCATACCTTAAGGCAAGGAAAATGATCAGGAAGGGATGTATTTATCATTTATTCTGCGTGCACGATCTGGAAGTAGAGGTGCTAACTCTTCAGTCGGTACCCGTGGTTAATGAATATCCGGATGTGTTTCCAGATGAACTTCTAGGTCTTCCTCCCGAATGGGAGATAGAATTCACGATAGACATGCCACCAGATACTCAGCCTATTTCTATTCCCCCATATAGAATGACACCAGCGGAGTTAAAGGAGCTAAAGGAGCAACTGAAGGACTTGCTGGAAAAAGGCTTCATTAGGCCCAGTACATACCCATGGGGAGAGCCGGTATTATTTGTTAAAAAGAAAGATGGATCGCTGCGAATGTGCATTGATTATAGGCAGCTGAACAAGGTAACAATTAAGAACAGATATCCCCTCCCCAGGATTGATGATTTGTTTGATCAGTTGCAGGGTGCTAAATGCTTTCCGAAGATAGACCTGTGGTCAGGCTACCATCAGGTACGGGTAAGAGAAGCGGATATCCTAAAGACCGCATTCAGAACCCGATATGGACATTATGAGTTTAGAGTGATGTCTTTTGGGTTGACAAATGCTCCAGCGGTGTTTATGGACTTAATAAACCGAGTGTTCAAACCATTTCTAGATTTGTTCGTGATCGTATTTATTGATGATATTTTGGTCTATTCATGATCAGAAAAGGAACATGCGGATCATTTGCGGGTGGTACTAGGAATACTCCAACACTAGAAATTATACGCTAAGTTTTCTAAATGTGAATTTTGGTTAACTTCAGTGGCTTTTCTGGGGTATATTATTGGGATTGATGGTATTCGTGTAGATACGCAGAAGATTGAGGCCGTGAAGGCATGGCCAAGACCTACAACTCCTATGGAGGTACATAGCTTTTTGGGATTAGCAGAATATTACAGGAGGTTCGTAGAAAGGTTTGCTTCCATTTCGACGCCTTTAACAAGACTGACTCAAAAGGCGACTAAGTTCCAGTGGACTGATACTTGTGAACGGAGCTTTCAGTTGTTAAAAGAAAAATTGACTACGGCTCCTGTTCTAACCCTTCCAGAAGGAACCAATGGCCTTGTTATTTATTGTGATGCTTCCGGTATTGGTTTTGGATGTGTATTGATGCAACAGGGTAAAGTTATAGCTTATGCCTCCCGGCAGCTCAAGAAACATGAAAAGAATTATCCAACTCATGACTTGGAATTAGCAGCGGTGATTCATGCCTTGAAAATATAGAGGCATACTTATACGACGTACATGTTGATATTTATATAGATCACAAAAGCCTCCAGTATATCTTCAAATAGAAGGAATTGAACTTACGACAAAGAAGGTGGCTAGAGTTATTGAAGGATTATGACGTCGACATTTTATACCACCCAGGAAAGGCAAATATGGTGGGGGATGCGCTCAGTGGTAAGTTGATGGGTAGCTTGGAAGATGTACCACCAGAACAGAAAGAGATAACTCGTGACACTTGCTAGCTCGCCAATCTTGGAGTCCGTTTAGCTGATTCAAGTGATGACAGGGTTTCTATTCGAGGAGTTGCTGAATCCTCGATTTTAGAAGAAGTAAAATGATGCCAGTACCAGGACCCTGTTCTAATACAGTATAGGGATGAAACTTTCCAAAAGGGAAAGACTCCATTTGAAATCACATCGGGCGGAGTACTACGACATCAAGGTAGAGTTTGTGTACCGGAGGTTGCAGGACTACGACAGCAAGTACTGGGAGAGGCACATTACGCTCGCTATTCTATTCATCCGGGGTCAACCAAGATGTATCACGACCTCAGATGTCTGTATTGTTGGGACGGTATGAAAAGGGATATAGCAGAGTTCGTAGCCCAATGCCCAAACTGCCAACAAGTTAAAGTTAAACATCAGAAACCGGGTAGGCTATTATAGGAGATGAAGATTCCAACTTAGAAATGGGAAGCGATTAACATGGACTTCATTACAGGTTTGCCTCGTACTCTTCAAAAGCAGGATTCCATATGGGTTATCGTGGATAGGCTAACAAAATCAGCCCACTTCCTTCCAGTCTGGACTACTTACTCAGCCGAGGACTATGCAAAATTGTACATCAAGGAAATAGTATGACTTCATGGAGTTCCCACATCTATTATTTCGGACAGAGGAGCTCAGTTCACAGCCCACTTTTGGAAGTCATTCCAGGAAGGCTTGGGGACACAGGTAAGCCTTAGTACAGCATTTCATCCTCAAACTGATGGGCAAGCTAAGCGTATGATTCAAACGCTAGAGGATATGTTGCGGGCCTGCATAATTGACTTCAAAGGTAGCTGGGATGATCATGTACGACTTATTGAGTTTGCCTACAATAACAACTATCACTCCAGTATCCAGATGGCGCCGTATGAGGCTTTATATGGCAGGAAGTGCAAGTCACCTATCGATTGGTTTGAGGTTGGCGAAACACAACTAATAGGCCCAAACATGGTCCAACAGGCGATAGATAAAGTGAAGCTTATTCGGAAAAGATTATTAGCTGCCCAGAGTCAACAAAAATCATATGCAGATAATCAACGTCGGCCTTTGGAATTTCAAGTAGGTGATTGGGTATTCTTAAAAGTATCGCCTATAAAAGGGGTAATGAGGTTCGGCAAGAAAGGGAAGCTGAGTCCGAGGTACATTGGCCCTTATTTGATTCTTCGCCGAATAGGCAAAGTGGCGTACGAACTAAACTTACCAGCGGATTTAGAAGTCGTACATCCAGTATTCCACGTGTCAATGCTTCACAAATGTGTGAGTGATCCATCCCGTGTACATCCCGTAGACGATATCCAGGTCACAGAGGAGTTAGCCTATGAAGAGCAACCTATCGTTATCCTGGATCGGCAAATCAGAAGACTGTGGACTAAGGACGTAGCTTCACTCAAGGTGTTGTGGCGAAATAGGAATCGTGAAGAGATGACCTGGAAGCTGAAGAGGACATGAAAAACAAATATCCCTACCTGTTCCCGATATCTACAAGTAATGCTGATTCTTGAGAACTTGTAGATTAATTATATGGATGGAAATTTATGTGATATCATAAAAGAAAGGAACCTCTTTATAACGTAGGTAAGGTCTTAAGGAAAGTTGCATTTAACATTCGGGGACGAATGTTCTAAAGGGAGGAGGGATGTTACACCCCACATTGTTGAACTCGAAAGGTTCCTAAAGTTACTTAAAAGCTATCATGTGAGCCGCCTAAGTTACGACACTATTAAACAATTCTAAGAAGGGAGAATGTGACACCCCATAGTAGGGAAGATTGGAAATAAGATCAAGAGAAGTCGAAAGGAGTAGGAGGCTAAGTAATGAGTCGTAGGACTCGATTTACCAACGTACGCCCCTAACTTAGAGTTTTAAACACCTAAGCTATTTGAATACACACCAAGCTTGCATAGCACGGATGACATAGGCTCTTAAACTAGGACGAGATTACGAACCCACGAGGAGGAGAAAAAAAATTTCGCGGGGCAGCCAATGGAAGGGTGACATGTGGCAGCCCCTAAGTAGGAAGGTGACCCACCTGCTTGGGTTCAAGTAGGTGATCCACCTACTTGGGGGGTGGGCCTCACTGCCACGTGGCAGCCCCACATGGAGTGCATGGACATGGTGGCCCAATAGGGGCTGGACACGTGTCTCCCTTAGGGGTTAACACGTGTCACCCCTTGGGACCACCCATATAAGTGATATGTATCTCAAACTTTAGTTTATTCATCAAATTTCCAGCAAGCAACGTGAACAAAAAACCCTAAAGCTAAGGAGAGAAAATTGCGACGGCTTTGGGAGAAAAATAGGTAAGTCCCATTTTTGTTTCGTAAATTAATTAATTCGCGTATACTACGATGATATGGAAGTATTAGTAGTATAAAATTTGAATTCGGTGCAGCCAAAAATCGGACAGCAAGCTGCCACGATGTTACTTTGCGCTAAAAAAAAGTTCCTAGACAATTTCGGCTAGTTTTAGCAATTTTTGGGAAAGGTAAGTTCTTCCCCTCTAATTTGAAGTTTATGATGTTGAGTTAGGGTGTATTACACACCTTAGGAGCTGCTGGAAGTTGGGGAAAAGGTTTAAAAAGTTCGGCGTTCGAAATAAGCGAAATTGGAATCGTTATAGTTAATTGTGAATCGAATAATACGTTGTGCTTGTAGGGCGTGACTGCTGGTCGTGTGGTGAGGTACTGTGGTGCTGAAATATATGTTGATAAGGGCGTGGGGGGATACTGGTTGAAGCCACATGACCCTCCGCTTTGCAATTAAAGAATTCGCGAAAGAAAGATTAAAAACTCTAGTTTTGGTATCTTAGTTTCGAGTGAATTGTTGGGGGTTTATATTGTATAATGTTGTCGTAATATGTATATGTATGGGCTGCTGGTTGTAATGTTGGTTAGCTGCAGGTGCTAAGGGCATGGTTGTGGATTTGGATAGGGCACATTATAGGGGAGGTGCTGTCCGATTTTCGTTAACTTCTTAACTAGTTAAGGAACTAGTCGAGGATGTGAGCGACGGGACGAGTTCTATGAATACTTGTGGGTAGTCTAAGTTGCTAAAAATACTAAGGTTGTTAATACTTGCCTTACTTCCGTGTTAAATAGGTTTCGAGGACAACGACGTGGACGATTACGGGGAATCCATAAGAGGTATGTAAAGCCTATTCTTTCTCTTCTTTTGGCATGTCATAGAGGTAAGTAAACAATGATGCGATCTCTGAAGTAATTCCATTCCTAAGTGTCTCTTATTCACTTCTGGGTAATGAACTTTTCTAACAGTTAAGCTACTTTCCTTGAACCTTATCTATACTAAGGACTTAATGAATATGCGGGCTCCTAGTTGTAAGGACTATATGAAAACATGTATTCTGGAGTCCTTAAGCGGTTAGCATTACCTTAATATGTGTCTAAGGACCCCGAGACACTAACTAGTATAGCCCTAATGGCATTTAGAGGGCATTTAAGGTGATTACATTACAATCTTGATTCTCAGACGATAGCTTAATTTGCTTCGATGATCGAGTCTTCGATAATGATTTAAATTGCATATAATTGCTCATTACTCTACTCGTGTATACAGTGACACATCTTTCACCGAGTCTCGGGCCGGGGTATGTTCTCGTGCGCAGTTCACTGCCTTATTCCTCGAGTCCCTCACTAGAGGGCCGGGATATATGTGTATATATTTATATGACGATGTGTGGTAATAAGATGATGATGGCACTGGGTTATGATGATATTACAGATGTATCCACCGGACCCCTAATAGGGCCGGCTATATGATATAATTTGAACATGCATACTTTTATGATTCACAAGGTACAGGTACAGATTTCTCATATGATATGTCATCCCCTGCTTCGCGGTTTCAAATATGGTTTCAGTTATGTTATATTATGTTTTACATACTCAGTACATATATCGTACTGACCCCCTTCTCCGGGGGGCTGCGTTCATGCCCACAGGTACAGGTACACAGTTAGGGGATCCGCCAGCGTAAGAATCTCACTCAGTAGTCCGAAAGTGCTCCATTGTGCTGGAGCCTGACTTTGGGGTACTACACCTTATTGTACATATTTGTTTTGTTCACGGGTACGGCAGGGGCCCTGTCCTGCCTTATGGTACAGTTTTCTTACTTTTAGAGGTCTGTGGATACATATGTGGGTTGTATACATATGTGGGTTGTATATATATGTGGGTTGTATATATATGTGGGTTGTATACATATATAAATGGTGTATGAGCTGTATATGAGTTGTATATGAGTTGTGTATGATTTGTATATGAGTTATATATCAGTGGTACATAAGTTGTATATGTATGTGTGTACAACTGTACTGGTATGACTTATGATTTGGGGCGTTCCCTGTATTATGGCGGCCTTGTCGGCTCACGTATGTATGTAGTATGGAACGACCCTATACGTTACTATAGCCTTATCGGCTTGTATGTTTTTTATATGTTGATACATTTGGGGTATAAACAGGAGACAGATTATGTATAGTTGGCAGGGGTACACGTGTATGTCCGATTTGGGCACCCGTCATGGCCTACAGGGTTGGGTCGTGACAACTTTCCAACTTCCAACTCTACAAACAAGTATCCATAGAAATCGTTCTCTTATCCATTTTCCTCGACTAGTTCATTACTAGTTTCAAAGTTATCAGAAATCGGACAGCATCTCCCCTATAACTTTCCCTATCCAACTGCAATCTTAGCAGACATATTACCAATAAAAACCATCAGATATATATACAATCAAATCACCTCAACATTACTCAATACAACTTCAAATAGCTAGCTCAAAACTACGATATCAAAATAGAGTTTTTAGCCTTTATTTTGTAAAACCTTTAACCATACGAAATGGAGGGTCGTGTGGCAGAAATTAGAAGTACCCAAACTCATTTTAGAACACTTTCCATCCCTACAACACACAATCAACCCAGCTGCAACCACAACACCACAATCATAACACACTACTCGACTTCAATTTGACTATAAAAACTTCAATTTAGTTTATTTCTAATGTCAAGCATCCTTATTCAATTTTTCCACTTCCAACCTTATTTAAGACATTTAATATACCTCATAAACACATCATAAACTTCAACTTGAAAGGGAAAACCTTACCTTGCCTGAAACTCGCCAAAACTCGCCTCGAAAGTTCTTTTAGCGCGACTGAAACTTCGTGGCTATTTGTTGTCCGTTTGGTGCTGCTAAAAGCTATAAATTTATATTACTAACACCTTCATACCTTCATGGTATACCTTATATAACTAATTCATGGAAGAAAATCGAAGAACTTACCTCTTTTTTCCTCCCGAAACCGTGTCTCTCTTTCTCTTCTAGCTAGAGTTTGTTCTCTTCTTTTTTTTCTCTAGAGTTTTCTAGAATTTTGAAGATAAGAATGAATTGTTGGATAAGGATGATCATAAAAATTATATATATAGGCTATTGTAGGGGGTGACACGTGTCAACCCCTAAGTGGTGACACGTGTCAAGCCCTCATAGGGACAACACACCCCCTCCTCCAACTGGGGCTGCCACATGGTAGGTGGGGGCCCACCCCCTTTCTTTAGCTATTGCCATGTGGAACTCCCTGCTGCTGCCACATGGCACTCCCTCATGCTGCCATGTGTTATTGTCTTTTCCTCCTCGTGGGTTCGTAATCTCATCTTACTTTATGAACTTATGTAGTTCTTGCTACGTATGTAAGATTTTCAAGTAGGTAGCTTACGTACGTAAGTCGAGTCCTACGACTCATTACTTGACCTCCAACTTCTTCCAGATTCTTATAACCATATTTCCAATCTTTCCTACTATGGGGTGTCACATTCTCCTTTTCTTAGAGTTGTTTGGTAGTGTTATAGATTATATGGTTCACATGGTAACTTTTAAGAAGCTTACAAACCTTTCAATAAACTTAAAAAGCTTAAGAAGCTTAAGAAACTTAAGAATCTTAAGAACCTTCCAAGGTACAAGAGTACGGGGTATAACATAAACCACCTCAAAACATGGTGAAGTTAAACACAGATAGTAGTGCTTTAGATAATGCTGGTAGAATAAGAGCTGGAGGTGTTCTTAGGGACTGCCATGGTGATCTTATCTATGCTTATGCTACACCTTTAGGTGATGGGACTAACAATCAAGTAGAGGTGGAAGCTGCTACTTTTGTACTTTCTTGGTGCTTGCACTTGGGATATTCAAATGACATCTTGGAAGTTGACTCAGAACTTCTTGTCAAATGGATCAAACATGGTGCTAAACCCAATTGGCAGATTCACTATCTCTTGGACAAGCTTGAGAACATCATTAACTAGTTCTAAGTTCTCAAATGTATCCACACGTATAGAGAAGCTAACTGCCTAGCTGATGGACTTTCCAAATATGGCCACAAATACACTATATCTCAACTCTTTTTCTAAAGACAACAACTTTCAAAGGAGGCTAGAGCATACTTGGAGCTTGACAAGATTGGAATGGCCAACTTTAGGAGAAGAAAGCAAAAAATGATTAAAATCCCCCCTAATTCTTCATTTGATGCTTCTGATAATGGGAACTCTTCACCTAGGCTGTCTCTTTTTTTAGTTATAGCTTTTTGAAGAGGTTTTATTTTATTTTTGTATTTTATGATGTAAGGGGAGAGTATACCTTATTAATTGCTTTCCTAGATACTTTGTATTGAGAGGAGTCCTCTCATAGGTGCATAGTTTTTAGGTTTCTTTTTATTAGTATCGAGGATGAGTTGGCCTACCTTAGTAGGTTAGCTAACTTATGAACCACTGTAGGATCAGAGGTAAGGTTTATGTCCCCCTCCTTTTACTTTTGTATTTTATTTATGTTAAGGCTTAGGGGTGTATGGCTCAAACCTTAACCGCCGAGGGATAAGATCCTTGGGTTAGGTCTGTTTAATTTTTTTTAAAAAGCTTTCCATTACTAATTATGTCACACTCCAAGCTAGACCCTAGGAGTGAAACGGAGATAAGAAACCCAAAAGATCCCAACCAAGCCTCTTAGCATACATCACATTCATAAGATCAAATAAAACATAATGAAATAAGCAAGATAAACAATCTCAATCATAGATGTCTAAGAATAAAATGAAACTCAAGTTAAATATCCGAGAAGGGACTACATCACTCTATGTCTAAAGATTCCTCTATAACTAGATGGGGTCCTAGAAAAAGCTCCTAGCTCACCCTAATAAAAAAGAGTCAAAAGTAACAATAGGAAAAAAAGGTCTCATACTCGATGAAGGAGGACTGCCCAAATAACTCTTGAATATAGTATAATCTAGCAACGAATAATGCATAGTAGACCATTTTTCCATACATTATGAGACAATATAGAAAAAATATGCATTAGTACATAGAGGGTACTAAGTATGCATGAAAAAGAAATAGAGCAAAAGTGTTACACCCCACATCTTTGAACTCGGAATGTTCCTTAAGTTACTTAGAAGCTAGTATGTGAGCTATATAAGTTACGACCCTATTGAACAACTCTAAGAAGGGAGAATGGGGCACCCCGTGGTAGGGAACATTGGAAATAGGGTCAAGAGAAGTCGAAAGGAGTTGGAGGCCAAGTAACGAGTCGTAGGACTCGACTTATCTACGTAAACTACTGAGTTAGAAGTTGTACATACGTGAGTTACTTGATAAGATACCAAGCTTGCATAGCAAGGATTTCATAGGCTGTTAAAGTGAGACGAGATTACGAATGAGATTACGAACCCACGAGGAAGAGAAAAAAAATTCGCAGGGCAGCCAATGGGAGGGTGACACATGGCAGCACCTAAGCAGGCAGGTGACCCACCTTCTTGGGGTCAAGTAGGTGACCCACCTGCTTGGGGGAAGTGGACCCCACTGCCACGTGGCAGGACCCTATTAGCCGCATGGTTGAGGTGGCCCAATAAAAGCCTAACACGTGTCACCCTTAGGGGATGACACGTGTCACCTCATATATATATATATATATGTGTATATGACTCTTCATGTGTTCATTTATCCAAAATCAGTCCAAAAATAGCAGCAACATAGGGAGAAAACGTGAAAGAGAAAGGCAGCCATAGCTTGGAAGCTTAAAGGTGAGTTTTCTAATTTTCTCTCCGTGAATTAATTATATACGACATTCCTAAAATACATGGAGGTGTATATATATATATTACGATGCTTACAGAACTATATTTTCAGTTCTACACTTGAAAAACTAAGAGAAACTTAAAGAGAAAACGCTAGTTAACAAACCCGTTTTTGGAAGAGACAGTGGTTAGTAATATTGGTTTAACGTCTTGTGTATAGCTTCGTTTCGGGTGATTCAATATGTTTTCGAAAGGTATTTAATGGTTCTATAACTTTCATTTAGACTCCAAAATCCAGTTTTACTTGTATCAGCTCGAAAAAGGGTGATGAAGTGTAGAGGAGGTATTGCCTAGATTTTGGTTTTGGAAATCTTACACAGACTGCTGTTGGTGTTTTGGTCATATATTTTCGTACAAAATTGCTGTAGGGGTAATTCAAAATTTTTTGCGACCTTGATACACATTTCTATAACTTTTATTGAGGACATAAATCCTGTTTCCCTCAATTACCCCTCCGAAACTAAGCGACAAATAAGACAGTGGGCTGTCCTGATTTCACATTTTGGATAGTTTTGGTGAGTTTGACAAGTTTAACGTAAGGTAAGACCTTTCCTTTTAAATTGGAGTTTATGGTATTGTTATATGGTGTATTACACCCCTTGTATGCTTCTGGAAGTTTAAGAACGTCGTAGATATGCTCGACGTTCGAAATAAACTAAATGGAATAGCTATAGTTAAATTGTCGTCGAAGGATAGTGTTGTTCGTGTGAGGTGCTGCTGTAGGGATTTGATGTGTTGTTGCAGGGACTAAATATTTTCTAATGTGGGTTAGGGTGCTGCTAGTTGAATCCACATGACCCCTCATTGCGTATAATGAAAGGCATTACAAAATAAAGGCTAGACGCCCTATTGTGCTATCGTATTTTTGAATAAGTCGTTTGGAGTTTATGTTGTATATTGTTGGTCTGAATTGATGCAGGTTGTTGTTGGTTGGATGTAGGTCTTAGGGATCTAATTGGAAATTTGGATAGGGTACATTATAGGGGAGGTGCTGCCCAATTTTCGTCGATGCCTTAGCGAATAACAGAACTAGTTGGGGAAACGACTAAGGAAATAGATTCCATTAATACCAAGATGTAACCTAAGGTGCTGAAAAGTAAAAGGCGTTGATATTCATACTACTTTCATGTTGAATAGGTTCAAAATACGGCGAGACAAGCATGATAAGGAATAATTCAGACAAGGTATGTAAAACTTTCTCTTGGCATGTTTTTGTATAAGTTCGTATAACTATCTTTCTTTCCTTTTGACAATGTTTAGCCTTAAGTGGATTGTTTATGAAGTGCGGGGATAATTCCATTCCAGGATTCCAAGTACGCCTCATAACCCCTATCCACTGTTTAGTATTAGAGTTCCTGTAAAGATTATGTGTTGCCTAGTAGGGCTTCTATGTGTAAGAATATAATGTATGGGAAGCTATCTATTATTCCCAGTGAGATGTATTTGATACGAAAATGAGATTACGATTCCATAGTGGTTCACCGAGCCCCATGAAGGGCCGGGTATGAAATATGTATATGAAGATCACCTGAAGAAAAGTACAGACTATATAGAGCTTATTCTCTTTCTTCTTTTGGGCATGTCCTTGATTTAGTTGTAAGTTGAATCTGATCTGAACTCCGAGGCAACTCCATTCTGAAACATCTCTTAATTACTTCTAAATATTGAATTCCTATAATAGTCGAACTGTTTCTCTGGAACTCTTAAGTGAATAGTCTTACTTTGGTATATATCTAGGAACCTCGAGATATAATTAGTGTAGCCCCTAATGGCATTTAGAGGGCGGCTAGAATGACTATACTGTTACTCGAATTCTTAGACAATAACTTAGTCCTCTTATATAGTTGAGTTTTGGATAATGATTTAAACTGTGTTTGGTTTCTCACTACTCTACTCGTGTATACTGTAATACTTCTTCTCTGAGTCCCGGGCCGGTTAACCGATTCGTGCAATTCACTGCATTGTTCATCGAGTCCCTCGCTAGAGGGCCGGCATCTGTATGTATATATATGATGGCCTGAGGCCTGATACTGATACTATGATTATGGCCTTGGGCCTGGTACTGATACTATGATGATGGTCTGGGGCTTGATACTGATACTACATATATGATTCACCGGACCCCTATCGGGGCCGGCTATATTGAAAATTTGAGCATGCATGTTCTTCTGATTCATAGAGTACTGGTACATGTTTCTGATTTGACGTTTTATACCCTGCTTCTCTACTTTAGAAATGCTTCCAGTTGTATCATGTTATGTTTTACATACTCAGTACATATGTCGTACTGACCCCCTTTATCAGGGGGCTGCGTTCATGCCCGCAGGTACAGATATAGGTTTTGGGAGTCCGTCAGCTTAGGATTCTATGCAACTCAGTTGGGAGAGGGTCCATTATATTGGGTCCTAGTTTTGGTATTGTCCACTGATGTATAGAATTGTTTTGTCCATTCGGGGGTACAGCGGGGGCCCTGTCCCGCCATATATTGTTGTTTATATTCTTAGAGGTCTGCACATGGCAGCCTTGTCGGCTTGCGCGCCCTGTCATGTTGTGATATAAAAGAAAAAGGCTACAGGTTTATAAAAATGTTGTCGCCCAATAGGGCTCTGTTATATAATATTATTTTATTTACAGTTCAATTTGATCACAGCTGGTAGTTCGGTATATGGAGGGTCCAAGTCGGGCCTCAATCATGGCCTACGGGTTTGGGTCGTAACAATAAGCAATATGGCACAGGATGAATGACCAATGTAATAAGAACATGGATGAGACTTAAAAAGCATTTGAAATCATGGTAAAAACAAGTGGTCAATGCATCATAAAGTTTCATAGTGAAACTTACATTATTCATATAATATGTGTGGGATAAGACCTTTAACCAACAACTAAGATCATGTGAGCCATAACATGAAATTCGATGTAACTCCCACATTGAGAAGAGAGAGGCTACTTGCTGAGGTAGACTCCGTGAGAACATCATGAACTTTATAAGCTATATAAAAAGTGAGTACATCCCAAATGACTCTAATATGTCAAGTAGAAAAAAGAGTACATCCTTGATGCCTCGCAAATCTCAAAATGATCCAAGTGGTATGAATTCCACTAAAAGATAAATTTAGTGGTAAAATGGGAAACAACACTGCTTCCTCAAAAAATAATAGTAAAAACCAATGCATGCACCGAGATTGTATCACAAAAATCATGAGAATGAACAACCAATGCAATGCATGCCATCACCAACATCAAAACAACACATTCAAAGTACATACAGTATGAAACAAGAAGCACCTTATTTCTAGAGCACATAAACTAACCTGGGATCCAACTAGTCCTCGATCAAGGCCTCAAGCCCAAAATACTCCAACCATCTCAATAACAATAGTATAATATGGAACATCTCTACTTTGGAAAAGAAAGGAATTATAAAGAGTCAACAATCGAAGGAGTAACTTAAGAACCTCCACAACTACCTAAAGATAACATTGCAAGGACCAAAGTACCACTAACTCCATTCTACGGCGATAATAAGCATCAAAGAATTCAAGGTCTAACCATAAGATAAGGATTCCATCACAATTATCCAAGACTCATAAATCCCAATACAACCTCATTCCCCCCGCACTAGCGAATGGAACCAAATCTAAAGATGTTCTCATGAGAAGCCTCTATAATAACTAAGGATCAACCATGTCACGCCTCAAGCTTGGGTGAGGAGGACTGGCACTTGGTGCCTTAACAATAAAAGAGATTTTAGCCTTACATACCTTGTGTCCCGACTAGAACTATGTAGTAACATTATTCAACCTTTCCTTTAAGGTTTTAATATACAATAACATCAAATAATACAACTTATATCAGTAGCTAACCAACAAGCTTGGATCACTTTAACTTACCAAAATAGTAGCCGGGTAGCATACTCATAACCCCAATACTAAAAGGGTGATCTTTTCACACAGTCCCTTCTCATCCTGTCTAAAGAAAAAATAACCTTTTTATGAGGTATCCTGAAACTCAAGCTTCACAACAACCAAAAAGTAAATAGATAAATAATAAGTAGCCAGCCTGCACAACCCTAGCATGCATAACCCTTTACAATTTTTCAAAAATAATGTGTCAACACCCAATTGCCCCATAAATAAAAACAGTACTTTTAATATCATATATAGGTATAAGAAAAATGTCCTTTACCACCAATGAGCCTAATTATCCACCCAATACTGCTCCAAACTTCACCAAATGTAGGCAACCCCAAACATTTCTATAATAATCAATAAGACTTGGAATCGCGATTGCCAATCATTGTCCCATAAGTCTACGCATTAAACATACTTTGAAAACCCTTATAACCTCATATAAAATAGTAGGAGGAGAAATAATTATTGCTTTACATAGAGAGAAACTTCCATCCCTCTTTCCATGAATTTCTAATAAGATAACTTGTCTCTAACACCCAAGAATAGGATTGTCTATTAAGATTTTACTCTTCTACTCTTCAAAAGAAGATAAAATCACTTAGGAACTAGGGGAGACTATAGAGGGACCTTGGCTGGAAGCTCTTGATCTCTCGTCTTCAATCTCCTTGTAGTAACCTTCAAATTTCTTGAAACTAAGAGAAGAGGCAAACTGTTTTGGTGAGAACACCTTATGAACTAAGAGGGAGAGAGAAAGAGATATTCTTGATTGGTTATGGTCTGTTGGAGAGAATTTCTTTAAGTGAGAGCATGAAAGAAAAAGAGAATGAAGAAAATATGATCGTTGGTCCCTTTTGAATGACCTCCACAACCCTTCCTTACTTCCACATGAAGAACCCTTTTCAAAATTATCTAAAGTGGACCCCCTTCACATGGTCTTATGTATTATAATGTAAGATTTATCCAATTTGGTTATGGACCACTTTTAGAAGTATTTCCCCTTAGCTTTCATGTGTAAGCAAATAGGTGAAACACATAGGTCAAGCCAATAGGTGAATCACATATGTGAAGCTAGTAGGTGAAGCTAGTTGGTGAAGCACACAGGTTAAGCTAGTAGGTCATCTACTTGATTCAAATTTTTATTTCTACCCAAATCAGATCACTTTAACATTCACTTAACTCGTTGTATAAATACATGGCCCCTTGGTCTTTATACTCAATTACAACCTTATTCTCCTAAGTCCTAATAGGTTAATCAATGTGAACTTAGTCATACACTCGATGGGAGACATGAGATATTACAAACCAACACCCATTCTATGATACTAATCACACCGACTACTATAAAGCATCGATCAACAACTCAAAAGGAATTTAATAGTACTAGACTATGAAATAAGAAAGGAATTACCAACTGAAACTAAGGATTTCCTAATACTAAACTAGCCCAAATCTCATATGAGAGTCAATAAATAGGGATAATAAAGAAAATCCTAAACTCATCACATACACTCCTAAAACACATAAAATATATGCTAAATATTATCTTATGAAGCACAATCTAACAATAAGTAGACCGTAGCCTACCTCGAAACCGATCATGCACATTCCAAAGTCCACGAATCCAAAGTTTTTCCCTTCCAAATCACCTACATTCTCCATCATGCTATCAAAAAAATTGATCACAACATCATTACGGATGTTTTGACACCAAAAATTGCAATAATTATAGCTGGATCCAAAATTGGGTCTGAAACAGAATTATGGGACCCGCTCTGGGAATCCCAAAATTGATTTGTTAAAAAGGTCCGAAATAGCTCCAAAAATGGAGGTGTATAACTCTCAAAACTGCAAGTTAAATATGTCCAAGTTAATTGAGTTCGTGTCAGTGGTCTTTATTAAAAGACTAGTGAAATAACCTTTACGAACGCGAGGAAGGGGATCGCAAAATATGGAGGCCAAACCTAAAGGTCTTTGTGAATATGGGAGGGACTCCACGAATGCTGAGGGTTTAACCTTTGAGCTTCACGAATGCAGTGCTGGCCTACGAATGCACAGGGTCAACACATTGACCTCCATGGACGTGTCCTAACATCCATGAACACGCTAGCCAGCCAACCTGTCCTCTACGAATGTAGCCAAGGGCCTGCAAATATGGACAAGGTTTCACTAACGTGGCTAAGGGCCCGCAAAGATGGATGACAATTCTTACCTGCACCAGCTGGTGCATATCAACTGGTGTTTGCCCTATTTGGAATCTCTGATGGTGTGCTAGGGATTCATTTAGAATCCTGTGCGCTAAAATAAACTATACTTCCCCACTAATTTTGTAATTTTTACTCAATGACACATTCAAAATTTTCATCCGAGGTCATACCATCAAAAAGTTGGTCTCATACCCAGCGCCATTTTAAGCCAAAATCCATAAGAAGGCTCAAAATAAGACCAGAAAGATCAGGAACAACATAACCTTAACATTTTGGAACTAACTGTACTAGCAGACATTCAATCCGGCATGTTTACAAAGAATATTGACCAAAGTCAAACTTAGGTTAAAGTTTAAAGCTAAGCTGCCTAATGGCTCAAAATTATATCGAAAGCCTCGAGACTTGAGCCGAACATGCTAAAAGCCTAAAATGACCATTGTAGAGCTGATGGAAGCAGCAAAATTTTATTATGAGTCATTTTTCCTAGAATTTTGATTGAAATCAATCATTCAAACTCTAAAAGATTTAAAACACAAAGATGGGCATAAAACCCAAATGAACGACTAGGATACTAAAATTTCAGTGCCAATAAGTCATAAATGACTTGTGGTCACTAAATAAAGACCCTAAATGCTAAAAATATTGAAAAACGGAGAAAATAACCTGGAGGGTCATTACAACATCCACTACTAAGATAACTTTCATCCTCGAAAGTCAATGGACTGAAAAAGCTTGAAGGCATGAAATATGAGGATGCCAGGCCTGCAGCTCTACCAAACCCTCTTACACCCTCTTGATTTAGATAACTCCAATAAAGATTTTAGGCTAAGAGAAAAAATCCTCAATTTCACTTCAAAGCTCAAAATTATTTTTTCTCCCAAATCCTTTTTGGTCTCCAATTCTCGCCCAACTAACCCAAACTTGACCACAAACACCTTATTCATCTGGTAAAAAAGCCACACCAAAACAACAAAGAAGAGCAACCACACCACAACGAGAGATGCAACTCAACCCCCACATAAAAAATACCTGCCTTATGCTTCAAATCTAATATCTCCTACTCACCAAGAGCGTTCTGTTGGTCCTTAGCTATCTTGAATATCTCAAGCACCATCTGAAACATACTAATAGAACTATATCACACAAACCTTAAAAGAGTTACATGCTCCTCCTAAACATTAGGGAATGACAACCGCCAAAAAAGGAAAAACAACCTAAGGTAAAGTCTAAAAAATCCAACCCAACTCCTAGGATATCCATCGAAGCTAAAACACATCCTTCTGAAACTGAACACTCCATGTCAAGGGGCAATTATCTTGCGAACGACAATGTTGCACTAGGCCCAACTCTAGTGACCTTTTTTTATTAAAGGTACTTTTAGAAAACCAACACCACGTGCCTTCGAACCAATTTACAAGAACAAACCTAATCCAACCACCCTAGTCTAAGGAAAAGCCAAGCCATTAGGCAGCTTATAAACATAGACGACAATTTGGTAATTATAATGATCCTCCTGGTCATTTTCTATATTTTCTAATCTTATCAGTGTTTAGAGGTTTCCTATAGCAACCCTAAGTTATTTCTAACTTGTAGGTATTGAAATTTTGGTCACTTGAATGTTCGTTTGGGTTTTATTCTTGTTTCCCTATTTGGAGATCTTAGAGTTGAAATGGTTGACTTTGGTTAAAACTTCTAGAAAATGATCTCATAATAGAATTTTGATGATTCCATGAGCTCTGGAATTGCCAAATTAGGCTAGTAGCATTGGTCGATACGAGAATCAAGGCATTTAGTGTGAGTTTGGGGCCATTTGATGCTTTAGCATTTGAAATTTGTCCTAAGGTTGACTTTGGTCAACATTCTTAGTAAACATGCTCAAATTAAAATTTTACTAGCATAGTTAGCTCTAGAATATCAATTTTGGTCTAGAAAGACGTTTTGTGCCATTCCTAAGGCCTCTAGTCTTATTCTGAGCCTTCTTATGGATTTTGACTTAAAATGACACTTGGGTGTGGAACCCACTTTCTATCAAGATGACCTCAGATGGAAATTTTAAGTATGCCGTTAAGTCTAGAATGTCAAACTTGGTGGAGTAGAAAAGTTTATATGCACACACAGGATTCCGAACAAATCCTGAGCACCTCATCAGAGACTTGGGCATTTTGAAAACTCCTTTCCGTAAGACGTACCTAGTGTCTTCGCTAAAGCCACCCTTGTTCACTAAAGCGATAAGGGTGTCGCTACAGAGACCATGACTCCTGGGTGGGTGTCGCTAAAGTGATAGGATCCTCGCTTAAGAGTGGCCTGCCTCTTTTGAGGTGGTCGCTTAAGAGACCTTCGGGGTTGCTTTTGCGACGCCTTTGGGGTTATTTCATGCTCAATTTTTAGTTTATTCTCGAAGTTCAAACTCTTATTTCTCTCTTGTTTCAAGTCTATTTTTAGTGATTCAAAGTCCCGAGTGTTTGTGGTGATCTTGGCTATGCTGTGAATGTTTGAAGACCTTCAAAAAGTATCGTATTAAGGTAATTTCATGCCCAAAAGGCTTCCCTCTTCATTAATTTTTCCATTAATGGTGAACTATATTGCATGGACTGATTTTTATGTTTTCGAGCATTGAAATATGTTACATTTTGGAACATTGGTTCATTAAGCTCAAATGGAACTTTTCACAGAGTTAAATTTTAGATTCTTAGTACGGGTCTCACAATCCCATTTTAGATCCTATTTTAGGCCCGTCTTGGAAAAATGTGAATTTGGTGTCATAAAGTTTATATTGATGTCATTATTGATATTTTTATAGCATGTAGGCAATTAGAGGTGATTCAAAGGTTGAGAACTTCAATTTGGTGAATTCAGAGCACACGTGATCAGGTTCGAATTAGGCTACGATCTCCCACTTTAACTATGCTTTAGTAGATATTGCCTAGTATATATTTCATGTACTTTAGGTTTATATTTGGGCATGTTTAAAACTCCCCCCTTATATTCCATTTTCTTGACTCAAACTAAGCCTTAGACTAGTGTAGTCTCTTAAAATCCTTATTTTAGGTTAATGTCTTTACTTGCGTATTGGAGTGGTGATATTTATCCTTCTTAGGATTTGTATTGATAGTATTAGGCTAGGTTTGAGCCTTAGATACTTTAGCTTGTGTTTTATCTCCCTTATAGTTAGGCGTAGCTTCCGACAGTGCGTGTTAAGGTTGGTGTGCCTTTATGCTATAGTGCCCAAGACCTCTGTGGCTCATCGTAGCAATAGGTTTGGCTTAGTTTCACTCGTTGGGAGATGGGATGGAATATTTTGGGTAAGGTGTGGATCCTAAAGATAGTTTCTCCCCATATTTGATATTGAACTGTTTCCGAGTACTTCGCTTTTGTTTAGCGGCAAACTTTTGATGCCATCATATCTATTATCTATTGTTGGGCCCAATGTCCTATTTGAGGAGCAATTGGATCCCAGGGTTTCCTTACCTTAATAGTGTATTATATCTAGACGTACTATTCATATTTTGTGTGTTTTATTAAGATGCTGGTGAAGGCATGCTTGCATTGATTTAGCATAGTCACTCATTTTGTGCTATAATCCCGAATTCTTTATGGATTTTTAGTACTGTTTAAGAGGACATTCTCATATTTTTACTACTTTTCAATAGATTTTAATGATATTCGTACCACCTGGGGTAATTGGGTACTAGTTTTGAGATCTACGAGGCATCGAGTACGTACTTATTTTACACTGACAATTTTAAAGGCATTGAGGATGTGCTCAGTTTTTTTTGATATTTGGAGTGACATCACCCTTTTTACACTTTGGCTGCATCTAGGATGCCTTTAATCTTTTCTTGACTATTCAGTGCAACGTCCTCCTTTTCTACACCAGTTTGCCTACTTACTCTCCAGTACCACTACAGGGATATTGTAGGTTTATGTAAGACCTATTTCAGCCCAAGCAGTGTATACAGACTTCCCACGTCCCTTATGGGCCCTTTTGGCCAGAGTACCAATGAACTAAATGAGGGAGCTCCATGGATCCCACCTGGTAGGCTGAGGGCAGGGTGGGTCTATACTCTTGTTGATGATCATTGAGAGCCACCAATAATGTTATCGATTTTTGTACAAACTTACATACATTAGCATCGCCTATCACTAAGATATTTGTCTAGTGTGGTCCCCTGGTTTTATGGGGGCAGGGGATATGTTTGTCATTATTTGTACCTTTAAGAGGTATAGGCGTTCAATCGATTATTATCTCATTATACCTGTACTTATCTCTTGTCGTATTTGTAGTTGATTTAATGGTGTTGTAATATGTCTTTTTGTTAGTATTTTCTTTTTAGATTTTGTTGGTTTAGTCCTTAGGTGCCTTTGTGATTAGTAGTAACTGATAGTGCTTCCATCCTTCATAAGTTGACTCCTTATTGTTAAAAAGATTTTGGCTTGCGTGTGCATGTGCGCTTTTGGAATATTTCTCATCCATTTATATACCCCAGCTCTTTACTCTCATTTCCTACTTTATCTTGTATTAGATCTTATTTGTTTACTTGTGCTATATTTATCTGATTACTTGTTATCTATACTAGTTTTATCTATGGAGCTCAGTCGGTCTATGCCTACCGAGTACCATTCATTTGGTGCTCATATTATAATTCTTTCCCTTGTAGATCATATTATGGGTTATCGTCATTGATTTGGATTGGTGTGGAGCTTTTAATTCAGAGATTTGGTGAGCTTTTGGTGTATGGAGTTGCTGATTTCCATCTATATTGGAGTAAGACTAGTCTTTACTTGCTTTTGAAGAATGTCTGTACTTATAATTAGAAACTTGATTACCGACTACTGCTAGGTCTTAGGGTGGTTCCTTGTGTTTTATTTTAAATATTCTTTTATTTCGGCTGTTCTTTTACTTCTCATTGCTATTTAACTTTCGCTTTTCTTATTCATCTTTTTCTTGGTAGCCCGTTGTCTCTGGTTTTGGGCTAAGGGTCAAGGGTTAGGCTTACCTATTGTTGGTGTTAGTAGGTTCCATCATTATCTTAGAAATTGGGTCTTATTAAGTTGGTATCAGATCTGTAGGTTGATCGACATCGTTGGTATAAAAGTATTGCCTAGTGTAATCACGCAGATCGGTGCAGAGAAGTTTGTATCCTATCTTTGGGAGTCTATGGGGCCATATATAGGAAATTCTATTCTTGACTCTTTATCGTTTATCCTTATTTTGAATAACTTCTAAAATTGATATTTTCAAATCTACTCTCTCTAGATGGATAGCACGAGGTTTCTGGTGGATCCTGTCAGAGTATCAATAGGTTATACCAGAGTTTTGGCGAATGGTTCTCAAGCAAAAGTTGGGTTGGTAGTTCCCCAGCTGGGTTCATCCTCAGTATTGGAGTATTTCATGGAAATTCTTTACCCTATGGATCGGGATACAAGTCTAGAGTTTGTCAGGGGGTTGTCTTTACCACTCCGTTTGGCATTAGAGCATTTGATAACAATTCAGTCTACCTTTCCTAGATTGTCAATCACATGAGGGTGGTAGAGAAGGCATGCTTTGAGTCATACAAATATAGTGGGTAAGAGGCCTTTCCATCAACATAGTGGTGATAATGTAAGATTCTGAAAGTCGGAAAGTTATATCCAAAGAAAAATTTCCCAATAATGTGGACTGAATTCAAGTCCACGAGTCACTATACCACTTGTAGAGCTTCCTACGATTCGTAGGAATGAGTTTAGGGTGAGTATTTGAACCTTTTCAGGGACCATCCTCAGAATAAGTATATGAATCATAACAAAACTTCAGAGACCCTCAAATTTGTAGTTTTGTATACCTGCAGGACTAGTCGAGTCGAAGACCCTTAATCAAGATGACGAGTCATATAAATAACTCGTGGATGAAACTTCAGAGGCTTCCAAAATCTTAGAAAATTCAGGACCTGCACGACAACTCAAGTCTACGAGTCGTAGACTTGAGGAAGAGTCATTGATGTCGATCTGTAAGTCCAAAATTCAATTTTAATGAAGGGTATTCATGTCTTTTCCCATGTTTGGTTAAAAGAACCTAGACACTATCATGTCCAAGTTAAAACATATAACTACCCATCCCTTCAAATTTCCCTCCTATTCTGTTCATTCATCAAAATTTCTCTAAGGCAAGACCAAGGAATTCTCTCAAAGTTCTTCGCCTACAATTTCAATTTAGGGTTTCAAGTTTATCAAGGTTTCTCTTCAATTCTAAGTTGATTTCACCAAGGTATGTGGGATTGATCTATGGGTTCCTTTCACCCATGGAGTCCCGAGGTTTTCTCAAAGTTTTCTTCAAATTTCAATTGCCTATTAACCCTAATTTTGATGAATTGTATTGGACTATTTTAATTACATTTTTAGTTGTTATCAATGATCATTGTAAGCATATTTTTACACTGATTTTCATTATTTCAAGTTGAATTATGAATGCCCATGCATTAAGCTATTTCAATCTTGATTATGAAGTTTAAAGATGAGTTTATATGAATTTTAATTATGAAGTTCTATGATTTTGGAAAGAAAGCTTTTATGAATGAAGTTGAGATTTATGATTTAATGATAAATGTTATAATCGTGATCAATGATGATCCAAGAAAGTTATTATGGTGTGATAAGGACAATCATCACACAATCATGCTTAAAGATGGTGATAAGGATAATTCTCAACAAAGTTTATGGATTCCTATGAATCACTAAAGTTAATGAGGTATTCTAATGATTATTTTTATGATGAAGTTAATGATGATATTTCTATGATTTAATGATTTCTGTTGGGATATTGACTAAGAAATGAGAGGACTTATAAGTGGAGTTTGATTCGGTAACGTAGTTAGTTACCCAAGAGAATCGTAGTGGCAACTTAAAGTCCCAAACTATGTTACCCTCATAGGTAGTCTTATGACTTAGCTAGTGGATCCACATATAATTTATAAAGTTAAAGTTTTTATCACGGAGTCTACCTTTGAAAGTAGTCTCTCTCTTCTCGATGTGGGAGTTACAACAGATTCTATGTTATAGCTCGTATGATATTAAGATGTCGATTAAAGGCCTTATCCCACACAAATTGTATGTAAAGATATGAGATTTACTATGAAGTTTTATGATGCATTGACCATAAGTTTTCATATGTTTTCAAATGCTTTCAAGCTTCGTTCATGTTAATTATGATTGGTCATGCATTCCATGCCATATTTATCATGTCCTATTACTTGTTCATGCATAATTCACATATTTTCTTCTATGTACTAACACAAATTTTGCCTACATTATCTCATAATGTAGGGATGAATGATACTCATGCTCCTCATATTCGTAGCTATCATTTGTTTAGTTTTCGAGAGTTGGTGAGTCCTCATTCATAGAGGACATGGATTTTATTTCATGTTGTTACCTTGAATTTCTCTTATGATTCAGGTGATCTAGGAGCTTGTCCTAAGCCCCCATCTAGTATAGACCTAGAGGCATATTTAGGCATTCAATTTGATGTGGTCTATTTTTGGCATTTGAATAGAGTTTATTCTCCTTCGAAATGTTTTGATTTGTTTCTTCCACTTATCTTATGATGTTCCTTCACCTAATGTATGCAATGTATGCTATGTATTAGAACCAATTTTTACTTGCTTTTGAAGACTGTCTATACTTATATTGTATCTATAAAAGCCTTGTACTCTTATTTTGATTTAGATGCTCGATTACCGACTGATGTCAGGTCTTGGGTGGTTCCTTATATTTTATTTTAATTGTTATTTTACTTCTCATTGCTATTTACCTTCCCCTTTATTCATCTTCCACTTGGTAGCTAGTTTCCTGTAGGTTTAGGTCTATGAGTCATTGGTTAGGCTTACCTACTAGTGGATGCTAGCAGGTACCATTATGACCAGAGAAATCGAGTCATGATAGTAATGGTCTGAGGGATCCAACTCCCATCCAAGAGCACCGCAAGCTACAAAATATGGCAAAATCAGTCCTTGCATCCTAAACAAGAACAAAGTCATAGCTTCCAAAAATTACTTTTATCCATCCTGTAGATGAACCTCTAAAGAAACTTTCCACCCTCCAGCTAAGGCTACATATAAAACTACCAATGAACACATCACCACGACTACACATGACAAACAAAACTCTAAGAGCTAACATCATGGCCACGGAGAATCTACCACCTTTGCAACAAGGTACACCAATGAATCACGCCTCAAAATTTTTGACTTCCTAGAGACAAGCACCAAAACCATAATAAGAGACTTTTCAAAAGGACCGAATGAGCAAGTCACAACAAACACCAAGTCCACTATGAAGAGAAAGAGAAGATATACTAGATGGACAAACCACTACTACAACCCCTCGGAGGCAAAAATAGAACTAAAGCAAAGAAGGGAAAAACAATCTCAGCTACTACAGCACTACAGAAGGCTATACCACCTTTCTCACAACTCCAATAACCAGAAATCTCCTAACTACCACTAAATCCAACACGAAGACTTCCCTAAAGGAACCAACTAGGTAGGTCAAAAGAGCAACCTCAACTTAGCGGCTTTAGGAACTAAATATAAGATTAAGGCATAAGAAAGAATAAGAAAGCGAGATCTACCACAAATCATAAAAGGCTGCACCTTCTTTCATGCACTACCTCAACCACTAACCACTCAAATACTAACCGAAAGTAGCCATCTAAGCCAAGTAAACCACAATAGCAAAAATGCAATATTAGTCAAAGCGCATCCAACTAAGTACGAAGATAAAAAAGCTACTTATCCACTAATCCAACTAGACAAAGCAATGCAAAAATGATCCACTACAAAAAAAATTAAACTAGGGGAATAAAAACAAACACATAATACCACATAAAGATTTTACAACAAATATCAAATAGTCAGCAAGGAACACATAAGGAAGTACAGGTATGAAAAAAGTAATCCACACAACATAAGCAATAAAAAGGGGTATAAGAAATATGAGACCACATTCATACTAGCGATACCTAGAACCTTCTCCCTCGGCTTGTCTTTATAAACATAAAATAGACCATGTCTGACCTCAAATTGAACATCTGCACTACAACCTCAAATACCCGAGGCACCACCTATGACTGGGTTACACAAACCCTAAAGGTTGTCCAAACTAAGATAACTAAGTAGTGGTCCCCAATCAGGGACATTCTTTAGATCGGTGAACAATCTCCCTATAAGCTAGACAACCCACATAGGCTAAAGTCTGGTGTAAAAGATGCAAAAAGATGTCCTGGCTAACTCTACCAAACTGAATACCACCTCTAACACTCTGGGGACCACCTCTAGTTGACTGTACCAATGCCCTATGGGTCTGATCTTATAGAGCCTGTCGTTTGTGAGTGTGTGTGTAGGACACTCTTAAGTTAAATGCCCTAACTCACTATACATATAGAACTTCCCACTAAATGCAGTGTGCTATGAAAAAACAATAAAAGTAGTATGATCCCCAAAATTTAAATGCCTAAATAGAAAAACCTTGCTTTTTCTAAGACCCTTGCATATATAACTACCTGGGCAAAGGTAGATCTAGCTTCTATCCAATGCCCTGATGCTAGATAGAGTGGCATAGTCAATCCTTTAATAAATTGCTCAGCCATGCCCTGATTTATAGGAAGCAATGTGGGAGTCTGCCCAACCTGCTCAAGAAAACCAATCACATACTCAGAAATAGACAAAAAAACCCTGCTGAAAACCTACAGATTTAACTCTAGGCTCAAAATAACTCGATGCTCTCATAACCTCACCTGTCTGCGATGTATCCGTGAAAAGACTTGAAATGTCCAATAAGGAATCCTGAGGGTCCAAGGTGACCATTAACTCTATCAAAACATGGGATGCCCCCAGACCCCCTAGCTGTAACTGTACATCACAGGTGTCTTGACCAGGAATTGAAGTGATAGTTATATGAGTAGGCATCCCATCTATATCTATCAAAAACTTTGTGGTATCCATCTAGGGAAGTGTGAATTCAAAGATATATTTAGAGGTTGATCGAAGAAATTTCACATGATATGAAATCAAGAATGGAATTTTCTAAGAATGCCCTATAGCCTCCTGAAGATAGGATACGAATATCTCCGTACCAATCTATAGGACTCTACTAGGCATTATCTATTGTACCAATGATACCAACGAACCTAGAGCTCTAATACCAATCTATCTTGAATTAATTTATCAGGCCGTGATGGCACCTATTATATTGCACAAGTAGGTAAGCGAGCCCATGGGCTGGAGCCAAAGACAACACACTATCACACATAAATGAAGAATATGAAAGATAATAACAATAACTAGAAACAAAGAAATGGGAGAGGATAAACTAAATATATAACATACACCTCCAAGAGCTAATATCAATTGGTATTTGACCAACAAATAAAAAACAAGAGTACAATGAAAATATAATGCACATTAGTCTTCAAAAATAAAAGAAGACTAACTCCAGCTAAAATAGAGGGAGAATGCCTATTCCAAACACCAAGAGCTGACCCCAAATTTTTGAATCCAAAAGCTACTTTGTATGAGGGATAATCAACTGCGAGAACTCATACTAAGATCTACAGGGTGTAAAAGTATAGTATGAGTATCAAAAAATAGTACCCAGTAAGCATAGCCCGACTGAGATCCAAATATAATTTAAGCATAAATAATAGGTACGAAAAGAATATATATCACAAATAACTAAGATAACAACAAGGAATTCATAATAAGAAACAAACCGAATCAAGTAAAAGAGAGTAAAGAAAAAAAATAAATGAATCAAGGGATGTACCTAGAAGCGCTAGCCCAAAAACCTATTCATCAAAACAATCAACGAAGGAATACCACTAGACTAAGAATTCTAATAGAAATTTCCACAAATATCACATAAAAGCCGCCAATAGATACAAACCCTGCACAAAAGAGTGAAATAAAAGAGAAAAAGGGTAGTACTTACCTCCAAAAAAATAGATTACCTATTTTTCTGCCATAAGTAAGCAAATAGTTAAACAATAACCTCATTGAGCCACTATGTGCCCAGAAGGTACAAAATCACATGCTAAACCCGTATGGCCCTCTATAAGACCAATAGGTACAAAAAATCAATGAATTATGTTGGTTATATGCAATTACATAAATGAGAATATAATAAAACCAGTAGTACCATAGTGCTATATTATCTCATTCCAATGTATATACACCTACCTCTTAGTCTCGATGTAACACCTTAAAATTTTTTATGCCAAGACCCGAACCATTCTTCAAAGGCGTATTGGATTGAACTCATCGAATTCTAATTTTACATATGAGTTAGGATCAATTCCTAAGTATTTGAAGTGTATTAGATGTGTTTTAGGGTCATAAGGGATCTCTAACACCAAGCTAAGTCTAAAGAAGTTTCATCGGTTAAGTTTTCATATGAGTTCTAAATAGGGGAAACTTCAAAAGCCCATATCTCCTATTATATAAGGAAGTAGATATTACATGACCTATCAAATTAAAGTTCTTTGAGTTTTCTTTCCAACTCCACTAAGTTATCCTCATTCTGAGTTGAGAGTCAAAAGTTATGATCATTTTACTAAAGACTACGCGCGCCGCACCCAAAACTAGCTGCAGTAGTTTGGCCTATGGCGCGACATGTCACTATCACTGAGCCTACAGGGTTTTGAGTCCATTTTCCAAATTTTGTTTTATAAAGAGCATCTTGGATAATTACCTAAACATATATACGAACTTGGACGCCTTTTGGGTTATTTTTGTTGTGTTTTGCCTCCCCAAAATACTAAACTTCATCCTCTTTTCTCCAAAATCATCTCCAACACATTTTCTCTGAAAATCAATGATTCAAGCTTCCCAATTGAAGGCCTAACATCAAGACATCTCCAATTCCTCTTCAAGTTCCTCACTAAGGTATGTGAGTTTTCATCCACGGGTTCTTCCACCATGGAGCCCAAATATTTTCTCAACTTAGTATTTATATTTTAAATAATGAAATCCTATGGGCTTTTACATGATGGTTCCAAATGGATAGATTATGATATATTTTAAGTTTATTTACTCCTATTGATGTATATGTATATTGACTCTCAATTTCAAGTGATGAGTTTTTATGGATTTTCATAGTACGATTCCAAATACATAGATTCGTGAATATTTGAAGTTTATTTACCTATATTGACTTATATTGATTCTTATTTACATGAAATGGATGGTTTATCAAGTTTCTTATATGAAGGTTGAAAGGTAGTTTTAAAGTGTATATGGTGGGTTGTTTTAAGATATTTCATATGATGGATTTCCATCACTCTCATGCATTAAATGTGTTTGAAAGTTATACAAAATGAACCCACCTAGTCTTCTTATGTTGAAATGAAGTTGAATTGAAAGTTTTGACTCCAAATGAAAGTTTATGAAGCAAATACTTATGTTTAAGGGAGTCTTGTGAAATGATTGAATGATGATTAAAGGGCTTTTGGCCAAAGAAAAGATTCAATGTAAAAGGACAATTTTCATATATTTGAACCAAATAAAATATTTTAATGAGCTATTCCACCGATGATGATTCGATGTCTAATATTATACAATGCTTATGTTATTATGATATATAAATGTTATTCAGTGGGATTGACCTAGCACCTAATGTATCATGTAGATGGAGACTCGACCTAAGGGGTTCTAAAGTAAAATCTCATATTACATTAACTATGTGCCAACATAGGATCCTTTGTAGGCTATTTAGTCTAGTGGATCCACAATTAGCCCTTAAAGTCAAAGTTAACAAAATGATCAAAGTTGATGGAGATCTACCCGACAAGTAGTCTCCCTATGCCAATGTAGGGGGTTATGTTGGATTCCATGTAATAGCTCGCATGGTCTTAAATGTTGGCTATGGTCACTTCCCCACAAAATGAATATTTTAAGGCTTCATATGATGATGTCTAATGCATGCATTCACTTATGCATATTGCTTACTCATGTCTCTCTTATGTTCTTCATTTCATAGAATACTCACATACTTAGTAAATCCAAAGTAATAACACATACTTTTGCCTACATGATATCACCATATAGCAATCGACGTTGCTCCTCAATCTTCTCCACGTGGCTAGCTTGGATTAGTTTGAAGATTGCTTGTGGTGAGTTCTCATGTCTCATGGACAACATCATTTTCATTCTAAGCTTATATTATATAGAATATTAAGACTTTTATTAAGACATTTCTTGACATTTATTTTGAGGGTGATCTAGGGACATGTCTTAACCCCCGCCACGTCTTTAATGTAGAAGGTATGGTTGGACATAGAAAAAAGATGTTATGTTGTCTTTGACTCTTATCAAATGTAAAGTCCCTTAGTCCCTACATCCTTTTTATTTTCTGCTTGATTTTTTTATCATTAACAATGAAATATTTAATGAATGCTAAGAGGCTTGGGTGAAGTACCACCGGGTATCTCATTTGTCGTGTCATATCTAGGACCTAGGCTTTGGTCGTGATACTTGGTTAGAGAGGTAGGACCCATTCATCTTCTTTGTCCCATTTTGTAGATCACATGTAGAGAGATATCTATAGGGGACTCAAGTACGTCCATATATATCTTCTTGGTCCCAATCCGAATTTTATATCCTCGATCCTCTTGGATCCTCTCCATTATGGTGACCGGATATATATACACATAGTGCCAAAAATGTCAAAAAGTTCAACAAATCCCCAACAGGTCAAGTAAAAATTGAATACATCCCAAATGCCTCTAATATTTCAAGTAGAAAAAAGAGTACGTCTTGATGCCTTGTAAGTCTTAAAATGATCCATGTGGTACGACTCCTTCTAAGAGTTAAGTTTAGTAGTAAAAAGGACAACAACCTTGCTTCCTTGAAAAGAATAATGGTAAAAAGTTTCCTAGTTTAAAAAGTTTCCTACTTTAAAGTTTCCTAGTTTAAAAGTTTCCTAGTTGAAATTTCCTAATTTAAAGTTTCCTAGTATAAAAGTTTTCTAGTTATTACTTCCATAAAAGTATAATTTGAATTCCATTCTATATGGGATAGGTTTTCCCGATATATAGGGGTGGATTTTGTTATTTTAAGAAAGAAAACATGAGGATTAATATTATTTGAGAGATTTCTCTTCTTTATACCTTGTGTGTGGTGACTATGGATTTATCTTACAACCTTCTAAAAGCGATTCTGTACAGACCCAACAACGTAGGCCGCAACTGGGGTCCGACCTGAACCCTCTTGTACGTATCTACTAGTTACACTTAAGTTGAACCGTGTGTGATGTGATACTATACACAGACCCCAATGGATCGAAAAGTTTTTATATACATATAGCCTTTATCACCTGTATCATAACAGAAAAGGGCACGCAAGCCGACGAGGCTACCATAACATGAAAACATTTGCAATACGTCGTATGAGCAAAACTAGAACGAACTTACAAATAACCCACATACACATGTCTACAGACCTCTAAGAGTAATAACTGCATTATATGGCAAGACAGGGCCCCCACCGCACCTCTAAATAAATGAATATGTACATCAAATAACCAGTATCAAAAACTAGGCTCCAGAATAGTGAAGCATTTCCGACATAGCTGAGAGGAACTCCTAAGCTGATGGATCTCCAGAATGAACATCAGTACCTGCGGGCATGAAACGCAGCCCCCCAAAAAATGGAGGTCAGTACGACATATGTAGTAAGTATATAAAGCATAACATCATAACTGAGACAACAACTGAAATGGGGATACAGAAGACATGTATAACAATTAACAAATTACTGTACCTGCAGCTTAAGACATGCAGTCATATACCTTATCATACCCTGTACCCGGCCCTCTAGTGAACTCGGTACCATAATCGTTTCATCATAATCATGAGTCATCATATCATCATGTATATCATTTGATCATGTCATCGTATACGAAATAATATCATCGTATGTGACTAACCTCGTATATCATCACCGTATATTCGGTTCACTCTGGGGCTCGGGGTCAAAACTGTATCCCTATACTTTCATATGCATGCCTACATAAAGTGGTCGGCCCTTTAGTGAGCGACTCGGTGAAAGAGTAGTGTACGTCTATAGCGTACCATCATCATATAGTAAAATACACCGAGGAACATTCAGCCTAATCCGTGATTTAAAACAATGCCGAAGAACATATGGCTCAATCCACATTTTCCATTATATCATTCTATGTACATATCCGGCCCGGGACGCGGTGACGAGCATCATCACATACGGCATCATCGTATGCTTTGCTTCATCGTATACAACATTTCATCCTCCTATACTTCTTATATATATATATAGCTGGCCCGGTACTCGGTAAATAAATAGTAAAACTAGGCACGATGGCATTCCCGACCCTCTTATGGGACTCGGAGGAAGATGGGTTACAGGGTGCTCGAATAGAGTAGTGAGAAACTATATGTAACTAAATCATCATTTGAGAGTCAATAAAACAGTCAAGTGAATCGTCACCTGAAGATCAAAGTAGTAATCGTCTTAAGTATCTTCTAAATATTGTTATGGAGCATATCAACTGGAGTTTCAGGAATCGTAGACGTGTATCGAGACAATGTTAAACAGCTTATGGAAGTAGAGACATTTGTCGTCGCAGAGACTTTAGGAATAGGAGCTGACACATTCAAGTATTATTCAGCAGATAGGAGACTCGAGGGTAGTTCAACTATTTTAAGAATTCTAATACCAAGTAGTAAATAAAAGTCACAATCATACCTGGAGCTTATAACTAGAACTACCTCCACCTCATATCATATTCTATTACATTTATACTTAAGACCTTCCAATAGGAAGAACAGACAGGCTTTACATATACTATTATTCATGATCTAGTAGCCTGGAAAGGCAATAACTCAACTATTACAGGAGTCTTAACATTACAAAGTGAATACAGTTATGAATTACATTTGGAGTTTCATGAGTGGAATTATCCCCACATTTCGTATACAAAGAATTAATTACTTGTACCTAAGACATGCCAAAAGAGAAAAGATAGGCTCTACATACTTATTTCATAAACACGCCAAAAGAAAGCTTCACGTACTTCGTCTGAGTTATTCCTTATCCCGTTCGTCTCGTCGTCCTTTGAACCTATTAAATAGGAGAGTAATATGCATATCAAGTCTTCTTAATTTTCCAGCATCTTAAGTTACACCTTAGTGTTAATGGAATCTATTTCCTTAGTCGTTTCCTCGACTAGTTCTTTAGTTTGTTAAGGCGTTAACGAAAATTGGGCAGCACCTCCCCGATAATGTGCCCTATCCGAATTTCCAATTAGGTAACTAAGACCTACAGCCAACCAACAACAACAACCTACAGCAACTCACACCAACAATATATAACATAAAACTCCAAACGACCTATTCAAAAATACGATTTCACAACAGGGCGTCTAGCCTTTATTTTGTAACGCCTTTCATTGTACGCAACGAGGGGTCATGTGGCTTAGACCAGCAGCAACCTAACCCAAATTAGAGCATATTTAGGCCCTGCAACAACAAGACACACCCCTACAGCATCACCTCACAAGAGCAATACTTTATTTCGACGACAATTCAACTATAGCGACTACAATTTAGCTTATTTCGAACGCTGAACTTTTCAAACCTTTTCCCCAAATTACAGAAGCCCCTAAGGTGTGTAATACACCCTATAATAACATAATAAGCTTCAAATTAGAGGGGAAGACCTTACCTTATCTGAAATTGGCCAAAACTCGCCAAAATTCGCCTCAGAAGTTTCTTAACATGCTAAAACTTTAGCGGACTGTTTGTATCTTTTTGGTGCTGCTCCGAATCATAACTTTACGTTAATAACACCTCCATAGCATGTATAAACCCTCACAAAAATGTGGGAGAAGGGAATCAAACCATACCTTAACAAGAGGCTCTCCAAACGTGCTGAAAATTAACTTCAAAACTCCTCGACGAGGCTGAAACTAAGGGGCTGTTTGCGTGGCTTCTTGCTGCCCCAAATCTGAAATTTTCATTATTAAACACCGCTATATCACCGTAGCATACCTTAAATAATTAATTCACGAAATGAAATCGGGCCTTACCTTTTGTTTTGCTCAAACCCGTGGCTGCCCTCACTTGTTCCTCACGATTTTCTCTCATTCCCTAAGTTAAAAATGCTGAAAATGAAGTTCTAGTCATAAAATGACTAATATATAACCTTCCCTAGAGGATGACACGTGGCATACCCTAGGGGTGACATGTGGCAGCCCCCTAGGGCACCACCTCACCCATGCGGCCACCCACATGCTGCCACGTGGCAGTGTGGGCCCCACCCCAAGCAGGTAGGTGAGTCACCTGCTTGCTTGAGGTGCTTGCTTGTCACCTGCTTGCTTCACTTTCGTAAGTTCAAAAACTATTTTTTGCTTCCTCTCGTAGGTTCGTAATCTCTTCTTATTTAAAGAGCCTATGTAATCTATGCTACACAAGTTTGGTACGTACTCCAATAGCTTAAGTATGTAAAACTTCCAAGTTAGTAGCTTACGTAGGTAAATCGAGTTCTACGACTCATTACTTGACCCCCAATTCCTTCCGGATTCTTATGACTCCATTTCCAACCTTCTCTACTATGGAGTATCACATTCTTTTTTCCTTAAAGTTGTTTGATTAGTGTGGATAGTAAGGGTCTCATGGCTACTTTCAAGACGATTAGGGACATGTGTCAAGATTCAAAAGTGCGGGGTATAACATCCTTCCCCCCTTTAAAACATTCGTCCCCGAATGTTAAATAAAACTTCCCTTAAGACTTTATACGGATCATAGGGAAATTTCTTTCTACTAGAATAACATACATCTTCATCCAAGTAATTAATATACGAGTTCCAGGACTGGGGGTTATTTGTAGACATCGGGACTAGGAACGGACACCTGTGTTTCATGTCCTCTTTAACTTCCTGGTTATGGCTTCACGATTCTTATTCCACCACAGTACCTTGACGGAAGTTATGTCCTTAGTTCGCAACCCGTTTAATCTATTGATCCCGGATGGAAATAGATTGCCTCTCGTAGGATAACTCCCTGTTACGTGGATCTTCTCAATGGGAAATATTCTGGGAGCGTCGTTTACGATCTTGCGGAGCATTAATCTGTGAAAACTAAATGTATTTCTTCAAACCGGACGGTAAGTCCTACTCATTGGCAGTTTTATCCATTCTACATATAACTTGAGAAGGATCAATATATCCCCTTCCTGCCGACTCTAGGCTTCTAATCGATAGCTTGTCCCGGACTAAGCTTTACTTCATCAATAATTTACTGGATCCCCTCTGGACCTATCCATTCATCGAAGGGCAAAATACTATACTAAGATTCACCTGTGTTCCCAATCCTTACCGGAATGATCTCCAGCGATTAGTCGTACGTTAAACTTTCCCGTCCGAAATAATAGATGTGGGAACCCCATGAAATCTTATTTTTTCCTTGTTATGTCATCTCGTATAACCCTTAGCCGAGTACATCTTCCTACTTGGAAGAAAATGGGTTAATTTTGTCAGCTTATCTACCATAACCCATATGAACTTATACTTCCGTAAGGTATGAGGTCATCCTGCACTATAACCTACATTAATCGCCTTCCATTCCCGAGTCGGGATTCCCATCCCCCATAATAGGCTATCAAGCCTCTGATGCTCCTCTTCGCTTAAGCCATTATACCACTCTTCTTAATTAAACTTTTAACACCTTAGATATGCTATCTTGCTCTTTTACTCGGATCTTCCTTTCTGTTTTATTACCACACATTATACTGAAATTCTTACACAACTGTGTGTAGGTAAGTCGAGCCATTTAGAAAATACTTTAGTGTCGCTATTCTTGTGCCATTTTCACGAAGTGCGTTGTATTTCAGTCATAATCTTTTCTGCTTTTGGCTTACTCTATTTTATATGTGTTATTGTACTAACACGCCTTTATAATCTCTTTCTGTCATACTTGTTTCGTTCCCTTTCTCGATTCCCAGGGGGTCACCCATCCTAGTGCTACTCTCATCTAAGCACGCTTAACTTTAGAGTTTTGATGGAATCCGGTGCATCAGTGTGGGTATGATCACGTCCATCCCTTATGGGGTTCCGTTTGAAGTTCAAGCGTCTACGATAGCGTCAGTCGATTTTCTTTTACACTCGTACTTCTCTTGTCCACTTCCCCCCTTTTAGGGTGTACCCATGTCATCCTCCATTTATTTTCAGCCATTCACACGCGAATGGTTCTACTCCAACATATTTAACGTATTGCACCATGTCCTCATGTTCTGTTAAATCTTCCATACGTTAGGTTGCCTTTATAAGAAACCCTAGCACAACCATAGGGTGCTTTCGTATATGTAATATATCGTATAAACCTCATCTAATGGTTGATACTCGAGTAATATCCGTAATGTAGCAATGCATTTCAAGCCACATTCCATCCATCCCAATCAGTAATTAGCTCGCGCTCATCCTTATTTCAAATCCTCCACTCGAGAGTACTTATACTTTAGCGATTCGCATCTCAAGCTCTGTCATTATACTAAACTTATTCCCATGGATACATATTATTTTTCTAATAACTTAGTAATGCAGCAGTTATTCTGCGAATTGATATTCCCTTTCCTTGCAGGATCTCATTAATCGTCAAGGTGGAGTCACGTATACACAATACTTCTTTATGCCTCCTGAGCTTCCATCTTTGTCGTGTGCTTAAGGCTTACTTCAAATCCTGCTTAAAACCATATCAACTTCATTTGTAGTGGTGACCTTGTCTTAATACCTTTTGATCTTACTACACCTCCAGGTCGTAACTGTCTATTTCTCTTTTTGTTCGATACTCGTACTTAATTAATCACATCTATCTTGAGTGCCTCTATTAGAACTTCTCTATTATTCCTTCAACTCATTTCCATTTTTGGTTGGGCGTAAGGAATTCCATATTACCCTTTATTTCCTTGCACTAGTCATTCTTTTCGTCATCATATAACCTTTATTCAAAACTTTCCTTATGGAACTTGATACATCTTCCTTATTTGTTCCATAGCTTGCTTTTCCGTTCCACACCTATCTTTACATTCTATTTACATGGACCACGTCATACCTTCTAGTTAATTCCTTACTAAGTTTTGCTTATTCTTATAACGGTTTTTGTTATGTTCACCTGGTACCTTGTTCGCATTCCGACCCATAGTATAATACCGCTTGACTTTCTTCACGATTCTTACTATGGGTTACTTACCCTTCTTTAGCTAGTCTTGTCCTTAATGTCTCACAAACTATCTTATTAACCCTTCATATCCGTCACACTTCTTTTCCCTTTGTACTCTTGTCTTACTCTTGTCTTAACCATACTGTTACTTCCTTTAACTATCACTTGTCATAGTTTATCCCTATGTATCAATTCAGGCGATGCCTTACTATCTCGTTTTATCCTGATCTATCAGTCCTCTCTGAGTCATCTTCGTTGGCTTATAGGTCCTTTCTAACTTATTCTACTATTCCAGTATCGTTCTCCTAGTTTCTATTGCCATTAACTCAACAATTCACTTATTTCTTGAGGTCAGCCATACTTTTTTAGTCAAATCTCATCATTGTTGCGAGAACAACCTTTCAAGACATACTACAGCCCTGTATCTCATTCTCCTCTTATTTCTAGAAAAATTTGGGCAGAGTTTCCTCTGTATTTCTTACTATCCCAACACCTGCATGCAGAAAATGCCAACAATGCCTCACAGGGCACACAAATATATATTCACATCATTTCATATCGCTGCCACATACGGCGCCCACAATTAGCAGTATGAAAATGGACTTACCTCGTATGTCCCTTCGAACTGCACCTGTTGTACTTTCTTGTATAATTTTCCTTTCATTTTCCAACTTTATATATCAGTTGTATTGCAACACCTTTCCTGACCGCGAGGTGTCTACTAGTTACTTTCTTCTATCGATATTGCCTTTCTGCTGAAATCACAAGTTAGTATGAGGAATTGCATTTCCTACGACTCAGCTCTATCGCACGATTCTAGATGCGAAAGAAAGTAACATCCTAAATGTCCTGTAGCCTTTTGTCTATAGATGTGGTGCACAACACATCGATAAACAAGACTCTACTAGACACGATCTGTAGACACTCCAAGGATGAACTGCTCTGATACCACTTTTGTAACGACCCAACCCTATAGACCGCGATTGGGGTCCGACCTGAACCCTCTTGTACGTATCTACTAGTTACACTTAAGTTGAACCATGTGTGATATGATACTATACACAGACCCCAATGGGTCGAAAACTTTTTTATATACAAGTAGCCTTTATCACCTGTTTCATAACAGGAAAGGGTACACAAGCCGATAAGGCTACCATAACATGAAAATATTTGCAATACGTCGTATGAGCAAAACTAGAATGAACTTATAAATAACCGACATACACATGTCTATAGACCTCTAAGAGTAATAACTGCATCATATGGCGAGACAGGGCCCCCGCCGCACCTCTGAATAAATGAATATGTACGTCAAATAACCAGTATCAAAAACTAGGCTCCAGAATAGTGAAGCACTTCCGACATAGCTGAGAGGAACTCCTAAGCTGATGGATCTCCAGAATGAACATCAGTACCTGCGGGTATGAAATACAGCCCCTCGAAAAAATGGGGGTCAGTACGACATATGTACTAAGTATATAAAGCATAACATCATAACTAAGACAACAACTGAAATGGGGATACAGAAGACATGTATAAAGTTAACAGATTACTGTACCTGCAGCTTAAGACATGCAGTCATATACCTTATCATATCCTGTACCCGGCCCTCTAGTGAACTCGGTACCATAATTGTTTCATCATAATCATGAGTCATCATATCATCATGTATATCATTTTATCATGTCATCGTATACGGCATCATATCATCGTATGCGACTAACCTCGTATATCATCACCGTATATCCGGTTCACTCTGGGGCTCGGGGTCAAAAATGTATCCCTATACTTTTATATGCATGCCTACATAAAGTGTCCGGCCCTTTAGTGAGCGACTCGATGAAAGAGTAGTGTACGTCTATAGCGTACCATCATCATATAGTAAAATACGCCGAGGAACGTTCGGCCCGATCCGTGATTTAAAACAATGCCGAAGAACATACGACTCAATCCACATTTTCCATCATATTATTATATGTACATATCCGGCCCGGGATGCAGTGACGAGCATCATCACATAAGGCATCATCGTATGCTTCACTTCATCGTATACGGCATTTCATTCTCATATACTTCTTATATATATATATAGCCGGCCCGGGACTCGGTGAACGAATAGTAAAACTAGGCACGATCGCATTCCCGGCCCTCTTATGGGACTCAGAGGAAGATGGGTTACAGGGTGCTCGAATAGAATAGTGAGAAACTATATGCAACTAAATCATCATTTGAGACTCAATAAAACAGTCAAGTGAATCGTCACCTGAAGATCAAAGTAGTAATCATCTTAAGTATCTTCTAAACATTGTTACAGAGCATATCAACTGGAGTTTCAGGAATCGTAGACGTGTATCGAGACAATGTTAAACAGCTTATAGAAGTAGAGACATTTGTCGTCGCAGAGACTTTAGGAATAGGAGCTGACACATTCAAGTATTATTCAGCAGATAGGAGACTCGAGGGTTGTTCAACTATTTTAAGAATTCTAATACCAAGTAGTAAATAAAAGTCACAATCATACCTGGAGCTTATAACTAGAACTACCTCCTCCTCATATCATATGCTATTACATTTATACTTAATACCTTCCAAAAGGAAGAACAGACAGGCTTTACATATACTATTATTCATGATCTAGTAGCCTGGAAAGTCAAACTTAAGCTAAAGCTTGAAGGCTGAAATGCCTAATGACTCAAACTTGCACCGAAAGCCTCGAGACTCAAGCCGAACATGCTACAAGCCTAAAATAACCCATTCCATAGCTGATGGAATAATCAAAATTTTATTCTAGGATCTTTTTCCTAGAATTTTGACCGAAGTCAATTGTTCGAACTCCAAGTGCTCCAAAACACAGAAATGGGCATAAAACCAAAACAAATGACTAGGCTTCTGAACTATTAGTGCCATCGAGTCATAAATGGCATGGGGTCGCTACAAGAATGCTGTAAATATTAAAAAGATTGGAAATGGTGGAAATAACATGGAGGGTCAATATAGTTGCTCTTTTTATTACTTGACAGATTTGGAGACTCGATTTGATGTGGATTTAGTTCTAAATGTTGCTGATTTTATTTGAATCCTAGGGTAATATTGTGCCTGATTTTTTTCCACACTGTTGTTTTACATGATCAAGTGATATGCTCATATTAGTGTTTGAAATATTGATCCAAAGGAAAATTTTATTGTTGTAAATCATATATTACAACTGCTTGTGTTTCTGTGAATCAATTGTACGATTAATTCACATAATTCATTTCCTTTCTAGCTCAAGTTAGATTCACGCCAACTTCCCCTATGTTTTACTTGCTATAGTCTTATCTCATATGATCCCCAACAACCTAAAATCTTGTTTTTTATGGTAATCTATGATTGATTTGGATGCTAAGATGGTTGCAAAAAATATTGCTTGAGCAAACTGTGTTTGACTCTAATTGATACCTCTCATTTCCTTTCCTCAATTAATGAAGATAGTTACAGTACTTGATTATCTATTGTAATTTTACTATTAATTTATTTTCTTTCCTTAGTTGTTAGTGTGGATAGATTCTTACATGCTTTGATTGATTTAATTACCATTCTTAATTGATTCTCCTACCTTATTTAAAATGGACAAATTTCCTCTCTTACATGATTAATAATATGATTTCTTCATTCTCCATTTTAACTAAAGACAGTTTTTCCTTGATTTACTCTGTAATTATTTGCTTCCCTTCTATTGATAATCATCTACTCTCTATAAAAAGAGATTTTTTTTTTATTTTTTGGACACATTTTGACATCCCTGATAACTGAAACGGGCCACTTCAAGCTCCATTTTCTCTCTAAAGCTCTATACACTAGAAATTGACAAACTTTCGATACGGTTTCATAACACTGGCACACTGAGAATATTGCAATACTCATAGATTTTTTTATACTTTGTCTCTCTCCTGCTAGCTTACTTTGGCATGAGTACTGCTCGGAACCCTCGAGGTTCTCGTGATCTTGATGTGCCAGTGATACGGATTAATTGTGCTTTAAATTCTCTCGTGATCTCACTTATTATTGTCTACTTAACTAGTTGGTATTTCCTATGAGAATAATTTTACTTATTGCATAGTCTTACTTTAAATTCTCTCATAATTTATCTTGTTAAATAAAAATGTAAAGTATCTAGGTTAGTCCTCTTTCCTTATCTATATGTGTGTGTTTATCCTATTGTGTTTTTAATATGCATTTGTTATCATCTTCTCTATTTATCTAAAATGTACATAATTATTGCATGTTTTTTATTTGTTATCATATTTGTATTTCTTTAAGGCTTAGCGGGTTTTGAACTAAAGTTTAAAACACGAAGAGTTCTCTTGGGTTGGGATTATATCAAAAGGAGTTTTTTATTTAGAGCCTTCTCTTTATGTATATTTTTTTCCTCGAACTATTACTTTATTCGGTTTTGTAATAATGTTGTAAATACTGTCATATAATAACAAAGAACTTGGGGATTGTCTAAGGAGAGGAGAATTAACGTGCTACCTGTATTCATTTTATTTTAACTCATGCATGTATATGTGTGCTAGATAAATAAGCCTACATTAGTTGACTGTTTGATCGTAACTATTAAAATCATGTCATTATTATTGACACCCAATTTTGATCGACCTATAACCCATTTCTAGAATTTTATTTAATTAAATATTTATATTTATTTTAATATTCATAATTTATAAAATTATTATTATTATTACTTAAATAATATTATTTATTTATTTTATGAATTCTTAATTTGAATTAATGATTTTGGTACTTTCAAATTTTTAGTATTTATTTAAATATATTATATGTATAATTGTCATGATCCGACCTCTCGAGTCATAATGACACTTACTATAACCCCCAATAGGTAAGCCAACCCATAATATGGAACAACTAGTAATGTGATTAAAGGTAGAAGCTAAGCAATACCAAAATAATAATAGGAACAACAGGAATAGAGGAAATACAATGAATAACTCTATACATAAAAAAAATATAAGATCCCTCATAGAACTTGGAAATCACAAGTATAAAGTTACTGCACAATACTGGTACAAGTCCTAAAAGTGGACCAAGGAAACAATAGCTATCTTAAAAATCAAAAGACAATCAAATATATATAGATGGATATAGGAAGATCCTAAAGCACCAAGTGCTCACCCTCCTCTCCAGTGCAGATTATAACTAGCCCGAATCTGCGCTGGTAATTGGTGCTCGGACCTGCATAAAGTAGATGTAGAGTATAGTATTAGTACAAAAATAACAGGTACTTAGTAGGCATCATCGACTGACTAAGATTGGAAAGCAAAAGCAAAAGCAAAATATAGAATCTGAGATAAGTAACTGAAAGAAATACAATCTAAGGAGATGCACATGAGTGTAAGGAACTAAATGAACTAAGTAAAGCTAACTACACCTAATTGGTCTTCCATAAGCCTTGAATGTCATGCGCAAGGTTAAATAAAGACCCGAGTGGACCACATAAGCCCGACGAGTACACAAAATTGCTAATACTACTAAGAATGAGGAATGGTGAGTTCAGAGCTAGAAAAGAGTAGCGTGGATATCGAACCATAGTTAGCTTCCCAGTAACCTATAGTATGTGTATCCAGTAGTAACAGCCCAACTAAGAAGTCCAACGCTCGGACCTCGGACCACGAATGAGTCTCCAAGGGGAAAATTAGAAGAAATCCACAAATAGTCAGTATTGACAGCCCAACTAAGAAGTTTGGCGCCCGAACCTTGAATCGCGGATATGCTTCAAAGGGGAAAGAGTTCACAACCTGGTAAGTCATCTCCATAGATGATAAGTGGACAACATGACCAGATATTAAATTTGCGATGATAATGGCTATCGAAAGAATGTCATCTCATCTCATCATAGTGAAATCACCTTAGATTTACTTCCACTCTCAGTTAGTCCAATTAATACTTCAAAGATTGAACCAAACCAGATCCTGAATCGCCAAACAATGTCTTGAAGCTTAATCATTCATGAACAAGCCATAAAAATATGGAGTAGGGGTAGAAGGTCTTCAATTTGAGGCAACACTGTCATGACCCAACCCCGTAGGCCATGACGGGTGCCCAAAGCGGACATACACGTGTACCCCTGCCCATCAGATATATATACAATCAAATCACCTCAACCTTACTCAATACAACTTCAAACAACTAGCTCAAAACTACGATATCAAAATAGAGTTTTTAGCCTTTATTTTGTAAAACCTTTAACCATACAAAATGGAGGGTCGTGTGGCAGAAATTAGAAGTACCCAAACTCATTTTAGAACACTTTCCATCCCTACAAAACACAATCAACCCAGCTGCAACCACAACACCACAATCATAACACACTACTCGACTTCAATTTGACTATAACAACTTCAATTTAGTTTATTTCTAATGTCAAGCATCCTTATGCAATTTTTCCACTTCCAACCTTATTTAAGACATTTAATATACCTCATAAACACATCATAAACTTCAACTTGAAAGAGAAAACCTTACCTTGCCTGAAACTCGCCAAAACTCGCCTCGGAAGTTCTTTTAGCGCGACTGAAACTTTGTGGCTATTTGTTGTCCATTTGGTGCTACTAAAAGCTATAAATTTATATTACTAACACCTTCATACCTTCATGGTATACCTTAGATAACTAATTCATGGAAAAAAATCGAAGAACTTACCTCTTTTTGCCTCCCAAAACCGTGTCTCTCTTTCTCTTCTAGCTAGAGTTTGTTCTCTTCTTTTTTTTCTCTAGAGTTTTCTAGAATTTTGAAGATAAGAATGAATTGTTGGATAAGGATGATCATAAAAATTATATATATAGGCTATTGTAGGGGGTGACACATGTCAACCCCTAAGTGGTGACACGTGTCAAGCCCTCATAGGGACAATACACCCCCTCCTCCAACTGGGGCTGCCACATGGCAGGTGGGGGCCCACCCCCTTTCTTTAGCTATTTCCATGTGGAACTCCCTGCTGCTGCCACATGGCACTCCCTCATGCTGCCATGTGTTATTGTCTTTTCCTCCTCGTGGGTTCGTAATCTCATCTTACTTTATGAACTTATGTAGTTCTTGCTACGTAAGCTTGGTATGCACTCAAGTAGCTTGAGTATGTAAGATTTTCAAGTAGGTAGCTTACGTACGTAAGTCGAGTCCTACGACTCATTACTTGACCTCCAACTTCTTCCAGATTCTTATAACCATATTTCCAATCTTTCCTACTATGGGGTGTCACATTCTCCTTTTCTTAGAGTTGTTTGGTAGTGTTATAGATTATATGGTTCACATGGTAACTTTTAAGAAGCTTACAAACCTTTCAATAAACTTAAAAAGCTTAAGAAGCTTAAGAAACTTAAGAATCTTAAGAACCTTCCAAGGTACAAGAGTACGGGGTATAACATAAACCACCTCAAAACATGGTGAAGTTAAACACAGATGGTAGTGCTTTAGATAATGCTGGTAGAATAAGAGCTGGAGGTGTTCTTAGGGACTGCCATGGTGATCTTATCTATGCTTATGCTACACCTTTAGGTGATGGGACTAACAATCAAGCAGAGGTGGAAGCTGCTATTTTTGTACTTTCTTGGTGCTTGCACTTGGGATATTCAAATGACATCTTGGAAGTTGACTCAGAACTTCTTGTCAAATGGATCAAACATGGTGCTAAACCCAATTGGCAGATTCACTATCTCCTGGACAAGCTTGAGAACATCATTAACTAGTTCCAAGTTCTCAAATGTATCCACACGTATAGAGAAGCTAACTGCCTAGCTGATGGACTTTCCAAATATGGCCACAAATACACTACATCTCAACTCTTTTTCTAAAGACAACAACTTTCAAAGGAGGCTAGAGCATACTTGGAGCTTGAAAAGATTGGAATGGCCAACTTTAGGAGAAGAAAGCAAAAAATTATTAAAATACCCCCCTAATTCTTCATTTGATGCTTCTGATAATGGGAACTCTTCACCTAGGCTGTCTCTTTTTTTAGTTATAGCTTTTTGAAGAGGTTTTATTTTATTTTTGTATTTTATGATGTAAGGGGAGAGTATACCTTATTAATTGCTTTCCTAGATACTTTATATTGAGAGGAGTCCTCTCATAGGTGCATAGTTTTTAGGTTTCTTTTTATTAGTATCGAGGATGAGTTGGCCTACCTTAGTAGGTTAGCTAACTTATGAACCACTGTAGGATCAGAGGTAAGGTTTATGTCCCCCTCCTTGTACTTTTGTATTTTATTTATGTTAAGGCTTATGGGTGTATGGCTCAATCCCTAACCGCCGAGGGATAAGATCCTTGGGTTAGGTCTGTTTAATTTTTTTAAAAAAGCTTTTCATTACTAATTATGTCACACTCCAAGCTAGACCCTAGGAGTGAAACGGAGATAAGAAACCCAAAAGATCCCAACCAAGCCTCTTAGCATACATCACATTCATAAGGTCAAATAAAACATAATGAAATAAGCAAGATAAACAATCTCAATCATAGATGTCTAAGAATAAAATGAAACTCAAGTCAAATATCTGAGAAAGGACTACATCACTCTATGTCTAAAGATTCCTCTATAACTAGATGGGGTCCTAGGAAAAGCTCCTAGCTCACCCTAATATAAAAGAGTCAAAAGTAACAATAGAAAAAAAAGGTCTCATACTCGATGAAGGAGGACTGCCCAAATAACTCTTGAATATAGTAAAATCTAGCAACGAATAATGCATAGCAGACCATTTTTCCGTACATTATGAGACAATATAGAAAAAATATGCATTAGTACATAGAGGGTACTAAGTATGCATGAAAAAGAAATAGAGCATAAGTGTTACACCCCACATCTTTGAACTCGGAATGTTCCTTAAGTTACTTAGAAGCTAGTATGTGAGCTATATAAGTTACGACCCTATTGAACAACCTAAGAAGGGAGAATGGGATACCCCGTGGTAGGGAAGATTGGAAATAGGGTCAAGAGAAGTCGAAAGGAGTTGGAGGCCAAGTAACGAGTCATAGGCTCTTAAAGTGAGACGAGATTACGAACCCATGAGGAAGGGAAAAAAATTTCGCAGGGCAGCCAATGGGAGGGTGACACATGGAAGCACCTAAGCAGGCAGGTGACCCACCTGCTTGGGGTCAAGTAGGTGACCCACCTGCTTGGGGAAAGTGGACCCCATTGCCACATGGCAGGACCCTATTAGCCGCATGGTTGAGGTAGCCCAATAAGGGCCTAACACGTGTCACCTTAGGGGATGACACGTGTCACCTCATATATATATGTGTATATGACTCTTCATGTGTTCATTTATCCAAAATCAGTCCAAAAATAGCAGCAACATAGGGAGAAAACGTGAAAGAGAAAGGCAGCCATAGCTTGGAAGCTTAAATGTGAGTTTTCTAATTTTCTCTCCGTGAATTAATTATATACAACATTCCTAAAATACGTGGAGGTGTATATATATATATTACGATGCTTACGGAACTATATTTTCAGGTCTACACTTGGAAAACTAAGAGAAACTTAAAGAGAAAACGCTAGTTAACAAACCCATTTTTGGAAGAGACAGTGGTTAGTAATATTGGTATAACGTCTTGTGTATAGCTTCGTTTTGGGTGATTCAATATGTTTTGGAAAGGTATTTAATGGTTATATAACTTTTCTTTAGACTCCAAAATCCATTTTTACTTGTATCAGCTCGAAAAAGGGTGATGAAGTGTAGAGGAGGTATTGCCCAGATTTTGGTTTTGGAAATCTTACACTGACTTCTGTTGGTGTTTTGGTCATATATTTTCGTACAAAATTGCTGTAGGTGTAATTCAAAATTGTTTGCGACCTCGATACACATTTCTATAACTTTCATTAAGGACATAAATCCTGTTTCCCTCAATTACCCCTCCGAAACTAAGCGACAAATAAGACAGTGGGCTGTCCAGATTTCACATTTTGGATAGTTTTGGCGAGTTTGACAAGTTTAACATAAGGTAAGAACTTTCCTTTTAAATTGGAGTTTATGGTATTGTTATATGGTGTATTACACCTCTTGTATACTTCTGGAAGTTTAAGAACGTCGTAGAAATGCTCGACGTTCGAAATAAACTAAATTGGAATAACTATAGTTAAATTGTCATCAAAGGATAGTGTTGTTCGTGTGAGGTGCTGCTGCAGGGGTTTGATGTGTTGTTGCAGGGCCTAAATATGTTCTAATGTGGGTTAGGGTGCTGCTAGTTGAATCCACACGACCCCTCATTGCGTATAATGAAAGGCGTTACAAAATAAAGGCTAGACGCCCTATTGTGCTACCGTATTTTTGAATAAGTCGTTTGGAGTTTATGTTGTATATTGTTGGTCTGAATTGATGCAGGTTGTTGTTGGTTGGCTGTAGGTATTAGGGACCTAATTGGAAATTTGGATAGGGCACATTATAGGGGAGGTGCTGCCCAATTTTCGTCGACGCCTTAGCGAATAACAGAACTAGTTGGGGAAACGACTAAGGAAATAGATTCCATTAATACTAAGATGTAACCTAGGGTGCTGGAAAGTAAAAGGCGTTGATATTCATACTACTTTCATGTTGAATAGGTTCAAAGGACGGCGAGGCAAGCAGGATAAGGAATAATTCAGACAAGGTATGTAAATCTTTCTCTTGGCATGTTTTGGTATAAGTTAGTACAACTATCTTTCTTTCCTTTTGGCAATGTTTAGCCTTAAGTGGATTGTTTATGAAGTGCGGGGATAATTCCATTCCCAGGATTCCAAGTACGCCTCATAACCCCTATCCAATGTTTAGTATTAGAGTTCCTGTGAAGATTAAGTGTTGCCTAGTAGTGCTTCTATATGTAAGAATATAATATATGGGATGCTATCTCTCATTCCCAATGAGATGTATTTGATACAAAAATGAGATTACGATTCCATAGTGGTTCACCGAGCCCCATGAAGGGCCGGGTACGAAATATGTATATGAAGATCACCTAAACGAAAGTACAGACTATATAGAGCTTATTCTCTTTCTTCTTTTTGGCATGTCCTTGATTTAGTTGTAAGTTGAATCTGATCTGAACTCCGAGGCAACTCCATTCTGAAACATCTCTTAATTACTTCTAAATATTGAATTCCTATAATATTCGAACTGTTTCTCTGGAACTCTTAAGTGAATAGTCTTACTTTGGTATATATCTAGGAACCTCGAGATATAATTAGTGTAGCCCCTAATGGCATTTAGAGGGCGGCTAGAATGACTATACTGTTACTCAAATTCTTAGACAATAACTTAGTCCTCTTATATAATTGAGTCTTGGATAATGATTTAAACTGTGTTTGGTTTCTCACTACTCTACTCGTGTATATTGTAACATTTCTTCTCCGAGTCCTGGGCTGGTTAACCAATTCGTGCAATTCACTGCATTATTCACCGAGTCCCTCGCTAGAGGGCCGGCATCTGTATGTATATATATGATGGCCTAGGGCCTGATACTGATACTATGATGATGGCCTGGGGCCTGGTACTGATACTATGATGATGGCCTAGGGCCTGATACTGATACTACATATATGATTCACCGGACCCCTATCGGGGCCGGCTATATTGAAAATTTGAGCATGCATGTACTTCTGATTCATAGAGTACTGGTACATGTTCCTGATTTGATGTTTTATACCCTGCTTATCTACTTCAGATATGCTTCCAGTTGTATCATGTTATGTTTTACATACTCAGTACATATGTCGTACTGACCCCCTTTCTCAGGGGGCTGCGTTCATGCCCGCAGGTACAGATATAGGTTTTGGGAGTCCATCAGCTTAGGATTCTATGCAGCTCAGTTGGGAGAGGCTCTATTGTATTGGGGCCTAGTTTTGGTATTGTCCACTGATGTATAGAATTGTTTTGTCCATTCGGGGATACAGCGGGGGTCTATCCCGCTATATGTTGTTTATATTCTTAGAGGTCTGTAAATATGTATATGTGGGTTGTATATGTCAGTTTGACTCAGCTGGGTCTATGTGAGATATGATATATGTTATTATGTTCTGGCAGCCTTGTCGGCTTTCTCGCCCTGTCATGTTGTGATATAAAAGAAAAGGGCTACAAGTTTATGAAAATATTGTCGCCCAATAGGGCTCTGTTATATAATATTGTTTTATTTACAATTCAATTTGATCACAGCTGGTAGTTGGGTATACGGGGGGTCTAGATCGGGCCCCAGTCGTGGCCTATGGGGTTGGATCGTAATAATAAGCAATATGGCACAGGATGAATGACCAATGTAATAAGAACATGGATGAGACTTAAAAAGCATTTGAAATCATGGTAAAAACAAGTGGTCAATGCATCATAAAGTTTCATAGTGAAACTTACATTATTCATATAATATGTGTGGGATAAGACCTTTAACCAACAACTAAGATCATGTGAGCCATAACATGAAATTCGATGTAACTCCCACATTGAGAAGAGAGAGGCTACTTGCTGAGGTAGACTCCGTGAGAACATCATGAACTTCATAAGCTATATAAAAAGTGAGTACATCCCAAATGACTCTAATATGTCAAGTAGAAAAAAGAGTACATCCTCGATGCCTCGCAAATCTCAAAATGATCCAAGTGGTATGAATTCCACTAAAAGATAAATTTAGTGGTAAAATGGGAAACAACATTGCTTCCTCAAAAAATAATGGTAAAAACCAATGCATGCACCGAGATTGTATCACAAAAATCATGAGAATGAACAACCAATGCAATGCATGTCATTACCAACATCAAAACAACACATTCAAAGTACATACAGTATGAAACAAGAAGCACCTTATTTCCAGAGCACATAAACTAACCTGGGATCCAACTAGTCCTCGATCAAGGCCTCAAGCCCAAAATACTCCAACCATCTCAATAACAATAGTATAATATGGAACATCTCTACTTTGGAAAAGAAAGGAATTATAAAGAGTCAACAATTGAAGGAGTAACTTAAGAACCTCCACAACTACCTAAAGATAACATTGCAAGGACCAAAGTACCACTAACTCCATTCTACGGCGATAATAAGCATCAAAGAATTCAAGGTCTAACCATAAGATAAGGATTCCATCACAATTATAGGTCCAGTAGGTCCAAGACTCATAAATCCCAATACAACCTCATGCCCCCGCACTAGCGAATGGAACCAAATCTAAAGATGTTCTCATGAGAAGCCTCTATAATAACTAAGGATCAACCATGTCACGCCTCAAGCTTGGGTGAGGAGGACTGGCACTTGGTGCCTTAACAATAAAAGAGATTTTAGCCTTACATACCTTGTGTCCAGACTAGAACTATGTAGTAACATTATTCAACCTTTCCTTTAAGGTTTTAATATACAATAACATCAAATAATACAACTTATATCAGTAGCTAACCAACAAGCTTGGATCACTTTAACTTACCAAAATAGTAGCCGGGTAGCATACTCATAACCCCAATACTAAAAGGGTGATCTTTTCACACAGTCCCTTCTCATCCTATCTAAAGAAAAAATAACCTTTTTATGAGGTATCCTGAAACTCAAGCTTCACAACAACCAAAAAGAAAATAGATAAATAACAAGTAGCCAGCCTGCACAACCCTAAGGCTAGCCAAATATATATATATATATATATATATATATATGTATATAGGTCAAGGAATGGACCGCTACGACATTATATCAAACACCTAGCATGCATAACCCTTTAAAATTTTTTCAAAAATAATGTGTCAACACCCAATTGCCCCATAAATAAAAACAGTACTTTTAATATCATAGATAGGTATAAGAAAAATGTCCTTTACCACCAATGAGCCCAATTATCCACCCAATACTGCTCCAAACTTCACCAAATGTAGGCAACCCCAAACTTTCTATTATAATCAATAAGACTTGGAATCACGATTGCCAATCATTGTCCCATAAGTCTACGCATTAAACATACTTTGAAAACCCTTATAACCTCATATAAAATAGTAGGAGGAGAAATAATTATTGCTTTACATAGAGAGAAACTTCCAACCCTCTTTCCATGAATTTCTAATAAGATAACTTGTCTCTAACACCCAAGAATAGGATTGTCTATTAAGATTTTACTCTTCTACTCTTCAGAAGAAAATAAAATCACTTAGGAACTAGGGGAGACTATAGAGGGACCTTGACTGCAAGCTCTTGATCTCTCCTCTTCAATCTCCTTGTAGTAACCTTCAAATTTCTTGAAACTAAGAGAAGAGGCAGACTATTTTGGTGAGAACACCTTATGAACTAAGAGGGAGAGAGAAAGAGATATTCTTGATTGGTTATGGTCTGTTGGAGAGAATTTCTTTAAGTGAGAGCATGAAAGAAAAAGAGAATGAAGAAAATATGATCGTTGGTCCCTTTTGAATGACCTCCACAACCCTTCCTTACTTCCACATGAAGAACCCTTTTCAAAATTATCTAAAGTGGATCCCCTTCACCTGGTCTTATGTATTATAATGTAGGATTTATCCAATTTGGTTATGGACCACTTTTAGAAGTATTTCCCCTTAGCTTTCATGTGTAAGCAAATAGGTGAAACACATAGGTCAAGCCAATAGGTGAATCACATATGTGAAGCTAGTAGGTGAAGCACACAGGTTAAGCTAGTAGGTCATTTACTTGATTCAAATTTTTATTTCTACCCAAATCTGATCACTTTAACATTCACTTAACTCATTGTATAAATACATGGCCCCTTGGTCTTTATACTCAATTACAACCTTATTCTCCTAAGTCCTAATAGGTTAATCGATGTGAACTTAGTCATACACTGGATGGGAGACATGAGATATTACAAACCAACACCCATTCTAGGATACTAATCACACCGACTACTCAAAAGGAATTTAACAGTACTAGACTATGGAATAAGAAAGGAATTACCAACTGAAACTAAGGATTTCCTAATACTAAACTAGCCCAAATCTCATATGAGAGTCAATAAATAGGGATAATAAAGAAAATCCTAAACTCATCACATACACTCCTAAAACACATAAAATATATGCTAAATATTATCTTATGAAGCACAATCTAAGAATAAGTAGACCGTAGCCTACCTCGAAATCGATCATGCACGTTCCAAAGTCCACGAATCCAAAGCTTTGCCCTTCCAAATCACCTATATTCTCCATCATGCTATCAAAAATATTGATCACAACGTCATTACGGATGTTTTGACACCAAAAATTGCAATAATTATAGCTAGATCCAAAATTGGGTCTGAAACAGAATTATGGTACCCGCACTGGGAATCCCAAAATTGATTTGTTGAAAAGGTCCTAAATAGCTCCAAAAATAGAGGTGTATAACTCTCAAAACCGCAAGTTAATTATGTCCAAGTTAATGGAGTTCGTGTCAGTGGTCTTTATTAAAAGACTAGTGAAATAACCTTTACGAACGCGGAGAAGGGGATCGCAAAATATGGAGGCCAGACCCAAAGGTCTTTGTGAATGTGGGAGGGACTCCACGAATGCTGAGGGTTTAACCTTTGAGCTTCACGAATGCAGTGCTGGCCCACGAATGCACAGGGTCAACACATTGACCTCCACGGACGTGTCCTGACATCCATGAACATGCTAGCCAGCCAACCAGTCCTCTACGAATGTAGCCAAGGGCCTGCAAATATGGACAAGGTTTCACTAACGTGGCTAAGGGCCCGCGAAGATGGATGGCAATTCTTACCTGCACCAGCTGGTGCATATCAACTGGTGTTTGCCCTATTTGGAATCTCTGATGGTGTGCTAGGGATTCATTTAGAATCCTATGCACTAAAATAAACTATACTTCCCCACTAATTTTGAAATTTTGACTCAATGACACATTCAAAATTTTCATCCGAGGTCATACCATCAAAAAGTTGGTCTCATACCCGGCGCCATTTTAAGCCAAAATCCATAAGAAGGCTCGAAATGAGACTAGAAAGATCAGGAACAACATAACCTTAACATTTTGGAACTAACTGTACTGGCAGACATTCAATCCGGCATGTTTACAAAGAATATTGACCAAAGTCAAACTTAGGTTAAAGTTTAAAGCTAAAATGCCTAATGGCTCAAAATTATATCGAAAGCCTCGAGACTTGAGCCGAGCATGCTAAAAGCCTAAAATGACCATTGTAGAGCTGATGGAAGCAGCAAAATTTTATTATAAGTCATTTTTCCTAGAATTTTGATTGAAATCAATCATTCAAACTCTAAAAGATTTAAAACACAGAGATGGGCATAAAACCCAAATAAACGACCAGGATACTGAAATGTCAGTGCCAATAAGTCATAAATGACTTATGATCACTAAATAAAGACCATAAATGCTAAAAGTATTGAAAAACGAAGAAAATAACCCGGAGGGTCATTACAACATCCACTACTAAGATAACTTTCATCCTCGAAAGTCAATGGACTGAAAAAGGTTGAAGGCATGAAAATATGAGGATGCCAGGACTGCAGCTCTACCAAACCCTCTTACACCCTCTTGATTTAGATAACTCCAATAAAGATTTTAGGCTAAGAGAAAAAAATCCTCAATTTCACTTCAAAGCTCAAAATTATTTTTTCTCCCAAATCCTTTTTGGTCTCCAATTCTCGCCCAACTAACCCAAACTTGACCATAAACACCTTATTCATCTAGTAAAAAAGCCACACCAAAACAACCAAGAAGAGCAACCACACCACAACGACAGATGCAACTCAACCCCCAAATAAAAAATACCTACCTTATGCTTCAAATCTAATATCTCCTACTCACCAAGAGCGTTCTATTGGTCCTTAGCTATCTTGAATATCTCAAGCACCATCTGAAACCTACTAATAGAACTATACCACACAAACCTCAAAAGAGTTACACGCTCCTCCTAAACATTAGGGAATGACAACCGCCAAAAAAGGAAAAACAACCTGAGGTAAAGTCTAAAAAATCCAACCCCAACTCCTAGGATATCCATCGAAGCTAAAACACATCCTTTTGAAACTGAACACTCCATGTCAAGGGGCAATTATCTTGCGAACGACAATGCTGCATTAGGCCCAACTCTAGTGACCTCCTTTTATTAAAGGTACTTTTAGAAAACCAACACCACGTGCCTTCGAACCACTTTACAAGAACAAACCTAATCCAACCACCCTAGCCTAAGGAAAGGCCAAGCCATTAGGCGGCTTATAAACATAGACGACAATTTGGTAATTATAATGATCCTCCTGGTCATTTTCTATATTTTCTGATCTTATCAATGTTTAGAGGTATCCTATAGCAACCCTAAGTTATTTCTAACTTGTAGGTATTGAAACTTTGGTCGCTTGAATGTTCGTTTGGGTTTTATTCTTGTTTCCCTATTTGGAGATCTTAGAGTTGAAATGGTTGACTTTGGTCAAAACTTCTAGAAAATGATCTCATAATAGAATTTTGATGATTCCATGAGCTCTGGAATTGCCAAATTAGGCTAGTAGCATTGGTCGATACGAGAATCAAGGCATTTAGTGTGAGTTTGGGGCCTTTTGATGCTTTAGCATTTGAAATTTGTCCTAAGGTTGACTTTGGTCAACATTCTTAGTAAACATGCTCAAATTAAAATTTTACTAGCATAGTTAGCTCTAGAATATCAATTTTGGTCTAGAAAGACCTTTTGTGCCATTCCCAAGGCCTCTAGTCTTATTCTGAGCCTTCTTATAGATTTTGGCTTAAAATGACACTTGGGTGTGGAACCCACTTTCTATCAAGATAACCTCAGATGGAAATTTTAAGTATGCCGTTAAGTCTAGAATGTCGAACTTGGTGGAGTAGAAAAGTTTATATGCACACACAGGATTCCAAACAAATCCTGAGCACCTCATCAGAGACTTGGGCATTTTGAAAACTCCTTTCCATAGGACGTACCTAGTGTCTTCGCTAAAGCCATCCTTGTTCACTAAAGCGATAAGGGTGTCGCTACAGAGACCATGACTCCTGGGTGGGTGTCGCTAAAGTGATAAGATGCTCGCTTAAGAGTGGCCTGCCTCTTTTGAGGTGGTCGCTTAAGAGACCTTCGAGGTCGCTTTTGCGACGCCTTTGGGGTTATTTCATGCCCGATTTTTAGTTTATTCTCGAAGTTCAAACTCTTATTTCTCTCTTGTTTCAAGTCTATTTTTGGTGATTCAAAGTCCCGAGTGTTTGTGGTGATCTTGGCTATGCTGTGAATGTTTGAAGAGCTTCAAAAAGTATCATATTAAGGTAATTTCATGCCCAAAAGGCTTCTCTCTTCATTGATTTTTCCATTAATGGTGAACTATATTGCATGGACTGATTTTTATGTTTTCGAGCATTGAAATATGTTACATTTTGGAACATTGGTTCATTAAGCTCAAATGGAACTTTTCACAGAGTTAAATTTTAGATTCTTAGTACGGGTCCCACAATCCCATTTTAGATCCTATTTTGGGCCCGTCTTGGAAAAATGTGAATTTGGTGTCATAAAGTTTATATTGATGTCATTATTGATATTTTTATAGCATGTAGGCAATTAGAGGTGATTCAAAGGTTGAGAACTTCAATTTGGTGAATTCAGAGCAAACGTGATCAGGTTCGAATTAGGCTACGATCTCCCACGTTAACTATGCTTTAGTAGATATTGCCTAGTATATATTTCATGTAATTTAGGTTTATATTTGGGCATGTTTAAAACTCCCCCCTTATATTCCATTTTCTTGACTCAGACTAAGCCTTAGACTAGTGTAGTCTCTTAAAATCCTTATTTTAGGTTAATGTCTTTACTTGCGTATTAGAGTGGTGATATTTATCCTTCTTAGGATTTGTATTGATAGTATTAGGCTAGGTTTGAGCCTTAGATACTTTAGTTTGTGTTTTATCTCCCTTATAGTTAGGCGTAGCTTTCAACAGTGCGTGTTAAGGTTGGTGTGCCTTTATGCTATAGTGCCCAAGACCTCTGTGGCTCATCGTAGCAATAGGTTTGGCTTAGTTTCACTCGTTGGGAGATGGGATGGAATATTTTGGGTAAGGTGTGGATCCTAAAGATAGTTTCTCCCCATATTTGATATTGAACTGTTTCCGAGTACCTCGCTTTTGTTTAGCGGCAAACTTTTGATGCCATCATATCTATTATCTATTGTTGGGCCCAATGTCCTATTTGAGGGGCAATTGGATCCCAGGGTTTCCTTACCTTAATAGTGTATTATATCTAGATGTACTATTCATATTTTGTGTGTTTTATTAAGATGCTGGTGAAGGCATGCTTGCATTGATTTAGCATAGTCACTCATTTTGTGCTATAATCCCGAATTATTTATGGATTTTTAGTACCGTTTAAGAGGACATTCTCATATTTTTACTACTTTTCAATAGATTTTAATGATATTCGTACCACCTGGGGTAATTGGGTACTAGTTTTGAGATCTATGAGGCATCGAGTACGTACTTATTTTACACTGACAATTTTAAAGGCATTAAGGATGTGCTCAATTTTTTTTGATATCTGGAGTGACATCACCCTTTTTACACTTTGGCTGCATCTAGGATGCCTTTAACCTTTTCTTGACTATTTGGTGCAACGTCCTCCTTTTCTACACCAGTTTGCCTACTTACTCTCCAGTACCACTACAGGGATATTGTAGGTTTATGTAAGACCTATTTCAGCCCAAGCAGTGTATACAGACTTCCCACGTCCCTTATGGGCCCTTTTGGCCAGAGCACCAATGAACTAGATGAGGGAGCTCCATGGATCCCACCTGGTAGGCTGAGGGCAGGGTGGGTCTATATTCTTGTTAATGATCATTGAGAGCCACCAATGATGTTATCGATTTTTCTACAAACTTACATACATTGGCATCGCCTATCACCAAGATATTTGTCTAGTGTGGTCCCCTGGTTTTATGGGGGCCGGGGATATATTTGTCATTATTTGTACCTTTAAGAGGTATAGACGTTCAATCGATTATTGTCTCATTATACCTGTACTTATCTCTTGTCGTATTTGTAGTTGATTTAATGGTGTTGTAATATGTCTTTTTGTTAGTATTTTCTTGTTAGATTTTGTTGGTTTAGTCCTTAGGTGCCTTTGTGATTAGTAGTAACTGATAGTGCTTCCATCCTTCATAAGTTGACTCCTTATTGTTAAAAAGATTTTGGCTTGCATGTGCATGTGCGCTTTTGGAATATTTCTCATCCATTTATATACCCCAGCTCTTTACTCTCATTTCCCACTTTATCTTGTATTAGATCTTATTTGTTTACTTGTGCTATATTTACCTGATTACTTGTTATCTATACTAGTTTTATCTATGGAGCTTAGTCGGTCTATGCCTACTGAGTACCATTCATTTGGTGCTCATATTATAATTCTTCCCCTTGTAGATCATATTATGGGTTATCGTCATTGATTTGGATTGGTGTGGAGCAGCTTTTAATTCAGAGATTTGGTGAGCTCTTGGTGTATGAAGTTGCTGATTTCCATCTATATTGGATTAAGACTAGTCTTTACTTGCTTTTGAAGAATGTCTGTACTTATAATTAGAAACTTGATTACCGACTGATGCCAGGTCTTGGGGTGGTTCCTTGTGTTTTATTTTAAATGTTCTTTTATTTCGGCTGTTCTTTTACTTCTCATTGCTATTTAACTTTCGCTTTTCTTATTCATCTTCTACTTGGTAGCCCGTTGCCTCTGGTTTTGGGATAAGGGTCAAGGGTTAGGCTTACCTATTGTTGGTGTTAGTAGGTTCCATCATTATCTTAGAAATTGGGTCTTATTAAGTTGGTATCAGATCTGTAGGTTGATCGACATCGTTGGTATAAGAGTATTGCCTAGTGTAATCACGCAGATCGGTGCAGAGAAGTTTGTATCCTATCTTCGGGAGTCTATGGGGCCATATATAGGAAATTCTATTCTTGACTCTTTATCGTGTATCCTTATTTTGAATAACTTCTAAAATTGATATTTTCAAATCTACTCTCTCTAGATGGATAGCACGAGGTTTCCGGTGGATCCTGTCAGAGTGTCAATAAGTTATACCAGAGTTTTGGCGGATGGTTCTCAAGCAAGAGATGGGTTGGTGGTTCCCCAACTGGGTTCATCCTCAGTATTGGAGTATTTCATGGAAATTCTTTACCCTATGGATCGGGATACAAGTCTGGAGTTTGTCAGGGGGTTGTCTTTACCACTCCGTTTGGCATTAGAGCATTTGATAACAATTCAGTCTACCTTTCCTAGATTGTCAATCACGTGAGGGTGGTAGAGAAGGCATGCTTTGAGTCATACAAATATAGTGGGTAAGAGGCCTTTCCATCAACATAGTGGTGATAATGTAAGACTCTGAAAGTCGGAAAGTTGTATCCAAAGAGAAATTTCCCAATAATGTGGACTGAATTCAAGTCCACGAGTCACTATACCACTTGTAGAGCTTCCTACGATTCGTAGGAATGAGTTTAGGGTGAGTATTTGAACCTTTTCAGGGACCATCCTCAGAATAAGTATATGAATCATAACAAGACTTCAGAGACCCTCAAATTTGTAGTTTTGTATACCTGCAGGACTAGTCGAGTCGAAGACCCTTAATCAAGATGAGGAGTCATATAAAGAACTCGTGGATGAAACTTCAGAGGCTTCCAAAATCTTAGAAAATTTAGGACCTGCACGACAACTCAAGTCTACGAGTCGTAGACTTGAGGAAGAGTCATTGATGTCGATCTGTAAGTCCAAAATTCAATTTTAATGAAGGGTATTCATGTCTTTTCCCATGTTTGGTTAAAAGAACCTAGACACTATCATGTCCAAGTTAAAACATATAACTACCCATCCCTTCAAATTTCCCTCCTATTCTGTTCATTCATCAAAATTTCTCTAAGGCAATCATCACACAATCATGCTTAAAGATGGTGATAAGGATAATTTTCAACAAAGTTTATGGATTTCTATGAATCACTAAAGTTAATGAGGTATTCTAATGATTATTTTTATGATGAAGTTAATGATGATATTTCTATGATTTAATGATTTCTGTTGGGATATTGACTAAGAAATGAGAGGACTTATAAGTGGAGTTTGATTCGGTAACGTAGTTAGTTACCCAAGAGAATCGTAGTGGAAACTTAAAGTCCCAAACTACGTTACCCTCATAGGTAGTCTTATGACTTAGCTAGTGGATCCACATATAATTTATAAAGTTAAAGTTGTTATCACGGAGTCTACCTTTGAAAGTAGTCTCTCTCTTCTCGATGTGGGAGTTACAACAGATTCTATGTTATAGCTCGCATGATATTAAGATGTCGATTAAAGGCCTTATCCCATACAAATTGTATGTAAAGATATGAGATTTACTATGAAGTTTTATGATGCATTGACCATAAGTTTTCATATGTTTTCAAATTCTTTCAAGCTTATTTCATGTTAATTATGATTGGTCATGCATTCCATGCCATATTTATCATGTCCTATTACTTGTTCATGCATAATTCACATAGTTCCTTCTATGTACTAACACAAATTTTGCCTACATTATCTCATAATGTAGGGATGAATGATACTCATGCTCCTCATATTCGTAGCTATCATTTGTTTAGTTTTCGAGAGTTGGTGAGTCCTCATTCATAGAGGACATGGATTTTATTTCATGTTGTTACCTTGAATTTCTCTTATGATTCAGGTGGTCTAGGAGCTTGTCCTAAGCCCCCATCTAGTATAGACCTAGAGGCATATTTAGGCATTCAATTTGATGTGGTCTATTTTTGGCATTTGAATAGAGTTTATTCTCCTTCGAAATGTTTTGATTTGTTTCTTCCACTTATCTTATAATGTTCCTTCACCTAATGTATGCAATGTATGCTATGGATTAGTACCAATGTTTACTTGCTTTTGAAGACTGTCTATACTTATATTATATCTATAAAAGCCTTGTACTCTTATTTTAATTTAGATGCTCGATTACCGACTGATGTCAGGTCTTGTGTGGTTCCTTATATTTTATTTTAATTGTTATTTTACTTCTCATTGCTATTTACCTTCCCCTTTATTCATCTTCCACTTGGTAGCTAGTTTCCTGTAGGTTTAGGTCTATGAGTCATTGGTTAGGCTTACCTACTAGTGGATGCTAGCAGGTGCCATTATGACCAGAGAAATTGAGTCATGATAATAATGGTCCGAGGGATCCAACTCCCATCCAAGAACACCGCAAGCTACAGAATATGGCAAAATCAGTCCTTGCATCCTAAACAAGAACAAAGTCATAGCTTCCATAAATTACTTTTATCCATCCTGTAGATGAACCTCTAAAGATGTTACACTCCGCACTCTTGAGCTCGGAACGTCTTCTTAAGTTCCTTAGACACTATCATGTGAGCCGGATAAGCTACGACACTATCAAACAACTCTAAGGAAAGAAGATTGTGATACCTCGCGAGAAGGGAGGTTGGAGATAGAGTCATAAGAATCCGGAAAGAGTTGGAGGCTAAGAAATGAGTCGTAGGACTCGATTTACCTACGTAAGACACTAAGTTAAGAGTCTTATACACTTAAGTTTCTTAATTATATACCAAGCTTACGTAGTTCAGATTACATGAGCTCTTAAAGTAAGACGAGATTACGAACCCGCGAGGAAGGGAAAAAGACGACGCGTGGCAGCCAATGGAGGAGCGACACGTGGTAGCACCTCAATCAAGCAGGTGATGCACCTACTTAGGGTCAAGTAGGTGATGCAGCTGCTTGGGGGAGGTGGACCCCGCTGCCACGTGGCAGCCCCTAATTGGCAGCGTGACACGGTGGCCAATCATGGCTTGACACATGTCATTATTAGGGGCTGACACGTGTCACCCCTTGGGACCACCTATATTAGTTGATATGTATCCAAATATCTTCAGTTCAGTCAAAAATTTCCAGCAGCAACGTGAACAAAGAACCCTAAAGCTAAGGAGAGAAACTTGCGACGGCTTTGGGAGAAAAATAGGTAAGTCCCATTTTTGTTCCGTAAATTAATTAATTAGCATATGATACAATGATATGGAAGTATTAGTAGTATAAAATTAGGATTTTTTGCAGCAAAAATCAGACAGCTAGCTGCCACAAAGATTCAGCACGTAAAAAATATTCCGAGGCGCGATTTCTGCAAGTTTTAGTCAATTTCGGGAAAGGTAAGTGCTTTCCCTCTAATTTGAAGTTTATGATGTTAAATTAGGGTGTATTAAACACCTTAGGAGCTGATGGAAGTTGGGGAAAAGGTTTGAAAAGTTCAGCGTTCGGAATAAACGAATTTGGAATCGCTATAGTTAAGTTGTTGTCGAAATAAGGTGTTGTATGCGTAGGGGCTGCTGCTGGTTGTGTTGTGGTGTGTTTCAGGGTATAAAAGTTATCTAAATGAAGTGGGGGAGCTGCTGGTTGCAGCCACACGACCCTCCGCTTTGCAATTAAAGAATTCGCGAAAGAAAGATTAAAGACTCTAGTTTTGGTATCTTAGTTTCGAGTTAATTGTCGGGGGTTTATATTGTTTAATTTTGGTCGTAATATGTATATGTATGGGCTGCTGGTTCTATTTTTGGTTGGCTGCAGGTTCTAAGGTCATGGTTGGGATTTCGGATAGGGCACATTATAGGGGAGGTGCTGCCCGATTTTCGTTAACATCTGTGTTTCAGGGTATAAAAGTTATCTAAATGAAGTGGGGGAGCTGCTGGTTGCAGCCACACGACCCTCCGCTTTGCAATTAAAGAATTCGCGAAAGAAAGATTAAAGACTCTAGTTTTGGTATCTTAGTTTCGAGTTAATTGTCGGGGGTTTATATTGTTTAATTTTGGTCGTAATATGTATATGTATGGGCTGCTGGTTCTATTTTTGGTTGGCTGCAGGTTCTAAGGTCATGGTTGGGATTTCGGATAGGGCACATTATAGGGGAGGTGCTGCCCGATTTTCGTTAACATCTTAACTAGTTAAGGAACTAGCCGAGAAGGCGAGCGAAGGGATGAATGTTATGAATACTCGTGGGTAGTCTAAGTTGCTGAAAAGTCCAAGGTTGTTAATACTTACATTACTTCCATGTTAAATAGGTTTCGAGGACAACGATGTGGACATGATTAAGAGAAGTCCATACAAGGTATGTGAAGCTTTCCTTTGGCGTGTTTTTGGAATAGATATGTAGAACTATTCTTCTTTTCTTTTGGCATGTCTTAGATATAAGTTATGAATGATATGTATACGATATTTGGGATTCAATCCATTCGTAAAGCCCTGAGTATGAGTCGAGACTCTTGTTTACTTCTTGGTATTAGAACTTCTGCAATAACAGTCATTGCCTTTTTGTCTTCTATGTGATGAAAACTAGTACATGTAAAGCCTATTTCTTCTTTCCTTTGGAATGGCTTACCTTTAAGTGAAATGGTATATGATATAGGTTTAGAGGTAATTCCATTTATGAGCTCTGATTGTAACTCGTGACTTGTAGTCACTCCTGAACATTAAGAGTCTGAAAGTAGTCAAACTACTATTCTCGAGCCTGCTATATAATGAATAGAAAGTAGAGGTACCAGCTCCTCTTTTTAGAGGCTCTGAAATGATAAATGCCGTTGATTGCATGAGTTGAGTCTTTGGCTAGATAAAGTGTGTTTCTTATTGCATAGACTATATTTCTGATTGCATGAATTATGTGGCATTATTTTGATGCATGTTTATGATCCCTGAAGCCCCAACTGATATAAGCCCTAATGACATCTAAAAGGATACCTCGGATAATTACTCCCCCAGTCTTCAGGTGACGGTTCACTTGGCTGTTTCATCGAGTCTTAGATAATGACTTAGTTGCATATGGTTTCTCACTACTCTACTCGTACATACTGTAACCCATCCTTCCTCGAGTCCTACGATGGGCCGGGATATGTTATCGTGCACAGTGTTACTGCTTCTTTCACCGCATCCTGGGCTGGATGTGTATAGTTCCACGCACGAGGAGACGATGCCGTACGTGAGGTGTGATATATGTTATATGCTATGACGATATGATTATTCACCGAGTCCCGGGCCGACTGTAATATGATAGTATATGTGGTGAAATAAGGAAGGAACATCGAGTCCCTCCTTAGAGGGCTGGGTACATATGTATATTATGATGGTATGCTATAGACGTACACCACTCCATTCACCGAGTCCCTCACTAAAGGGCCGAATACTTTATGTAGGCATGCATATGAGATTAAAGCAATACATTGTGACCCTGAGCCCTGCAGTGAACCGGGTGTGATACGATGATATACATGATAAGATGATACCGTATACGATGGTATGATACCGTATACGATGATATGATGAAATGAAATGCATTATGATATGATGATATGTGATTATGAAGAAGTGATTATAACACCGAGTTCACTAGAGGGCCGGGCACAGCATATGATGATGTGTATGATTTACGTGTCCTAAGGTGCAGGTACAGTAATTCATTTAGTTATTATACTTGTCCCCTGCATCCCTATTTCAGTTATGGTCTCAGTTACGATGTGTTATGCTTTACATACTCAGTACATATATCGTACTGACCCCCCTTTTCTCGGGGGGCTGCGTTTCATGCCCGCAGGTACAGATGTTTTTTCTGGAGATCCATCAGCGTAGGAGTTCCTCTCAGCTGTGTCGGAAGTGCTTCACTGTTCTGGAGCCTAAATTTTGATGCTGATCACTTAATGTATATATTTGTACATTCAGGGGTATGGCGGGGGCCTTGTTCCGCCATATGTTGTTGTTACTATTCTTAGAGGTCTGTAGACATATGTATATGTGGGTTGTTTGTGAGTTAGTTTCGGTGTTGCCTATTCGATATGTTGTGAATGTTTTTGTTATAGCAGCCTTGTCGGCTCGCGTGCCCTTTCATGATATGATACAAATGAAAGACGCTACATGTACATGAAAAAGTTTTAAACTATTGGGGTTTTTGTATATAGTATCACATCACACACGGTTCAACTTAAGTGTAGTTGATAAATACGCATGAGAGGGTCCGGGTCTGACCCCAGTCGCGGCCTACGGGGTTGGGTTGTGACAAAAGAAACTTTCCACCCTCCAGCTAAGGCTACATATAAAACTACCAATGAACACATCACCATGACTACACATGACAAACAAAACTCTAAGAGCTAACATCATGGCCACGGAGAATCTACCACCTTTGCAACAAGGTACACCAATGAATCACGCCTCAAAATTTTTGACTTCCTAGAGACAAGCACCAAAACCATAATAAGAGACTTTTCAAAAGGACCAAATGAGCAAGTCACAACAAACACCAAGTCCACTATGAAGAGAAAGAGAAGATATACTAGACGGACAAACCACTACTACAACCCCTCGGAGGCGAAAATAGAACTAAAGCAAAGAAGGGAAAAACAATCTCAGCTACTACAACACTACAAAAGGATATACCACCTTTCTCACAACTCCAATAACCAGAAATCTCCTAACTACCACTAAATCCAACACCAAGACTTCCCTAAAGGAACCAACTAGGTAGGTCAAAAGAGCAACCTCAACTTAGCGGCTTTAGGAACTAAATATAAGATTAAGGCATAAGAAAGAATAAGAAAGCGAGATCTACCACAAATCATAAAAGGCTGCACCTTCTTTCATGCACTACCTCAACCACTAACCACTCAAATACTAACCGAAAGTAGCCATCTAAGCCAAGTAAACCACAATAGCAAAAATGCAATATTAGTCAAAGCGCAGCCAATTAAGCACGAAGATAAAAGAGCTACTCATCCACTAATCCAACCAGACAAAGCAATGCAAAAATGATCCACTACAAAAAAAATAAACTAGGGGAATAAAAACAAACACATAATACCACATAAAGATTTTATAACAAATATCAAATAGTCAGCAAGGAACACATAAGGAAGTACAGGTATGAAAAAAGTAATCCACACAACATAAGCAATAAAAAGGGGTATAAGAAATATGAGACCACATTCATACTAGCGATACCCAGAACCTCCTCCCTCGGCTTGTCTTTATAAACATAAAATAGACCATGTCTGACCTCAAACTGAACATCTACACTACAACCTCTAATACCCGAGGCACCACCTGTGACTGGGTTACACAAACCCTAAAGGCTGTCCAAACTAAGATAACTAAGTAGTGGTCCCCAATCAGGGACATTCTTTAGATCGGTGACCAATCCTCCTATAATCTAGACAACCCACATAGGCTAAAGTCTGGTGTAAAAGATGCAACAAGATGTCCTGGCTAACTCTACCAAATTGAATACCACCTCTAACACTCTGGGGACCACCTTTAGTTGACTGTACCAATGCCCTATGGGTTTGATCCTGCAGAGCCTGTCGTCTGTGAGTGTGACTATAGGACACTCTCAAGTTAAATGCCCTAACTCACTGTACATATAGAACTTCCCACTAAATGCAGTGTGCTATGAAAAAAAGCAAAAGTAGTATGATCCCCAAAATTTAAATGCCTAAATAGAAAAACCTTGCTTTTTCTAAGACCCTTGCATATATAACTACCTGGGCAAAGGTAGATCTAGCTTCTATCCAATGTCCTGATGCTAGATAGAGTGGGATAGTCAATCCTTTAATAAATTGCTCATCCATGCCCTGATTTGTAGGAAGCAATGTGGGAGTCTGCCCAGCCTACTCAAGAAAACCAATCACATGCTCAGAAATAGACAAAAAAATCCCTGCTGAAAACCTACAGATTCAACTCTAGGCTCAAAACAACTCGATGCTCTCATAACCTCACCTATCTGCGATGTATCCATGAAAAGACTTGGAATGTCCAATAAGGAATCTTGAGGGTCCAAGGTGACCACAAACTCTATCAAAACATGGGATGCCCCCAGACCCCCTGGCTGTAACTGTACATCACAGGTGTCTTGACTAGGAATTGAAGTGATAGTTATATGAGTAGACATCCCATCTATATCTATCAAAAACTTTGTGGTATCTATCTAGGGAAGTGTGAATTCAAAGATATATTTAGAGGTTGATCGAAGAAATTTCACATGATATGAAATCAAGAATGGAATTTCCTAAGAATGCCCTATAGCCTCCCGAAGATAGGATACGAATATCTCCGTACCAATCTATAGGACTCTACTAGGCATTATCTGTTGTACCAATGATACCAATGAACCTAGAGCTCTAATACCAATCTATCCTGACTTAATTTATTAGGCCGTGATGGCACCTACTATATTGCACAAGTAGGTAAGCGAGCCCATGGGATGGAGCCAAAGACAAAACACTATCACACATAAATGAAGAATATGAAGGATAATAACAATAACTAGTGTTACACCCCGCACTCTTGAGCTCGGAATGTCTTCTTGAGTTCCTTAGACACTATCATGTGAGCCGGATAAGCTACGACACTATCAAACAACTCTAAGGAAAGAAGATTGTGATACCTCGTGAGAAGGGAGGTTGGAGATAGAGTCATAAGAATTCAGAAAGAGTTGGAGGCTAAAAAATGAGTCGTAGGACTCGATTTACCTACGTAAGACACTAAGTTAAGAGTCTTATACACTTAAGTTGCTTAATTATATACCAATCTTACGTAGTTCGGATTACATGATCTCTTAAAGTAAGACGAGATTATGAACCCGCGAGGAAGGGAAAAAGACGACGCGTGGCAGCCAATGGAGGAGCGACACGTGGCAGCACCTCAAGCAAGCAGGTGATGCACCTACTTAGGGTCAATTAGGTGATGCAGCTGCTTGGGGGAGGTGGACCCCGCTGCCACGTGGCAGCCCCTAATTGGCAGCATGACACGGTGGCCAATCATGGCTTGACACGTGTCATCCTTAGGGGCTGACACATGTCACCCCTTGGGACCACATGTATGTATGTATATTATGGATATACTTCAGAATTGGGTCTTCAAACTGCAGCAACAAAGCAGCAACAAGAGAAAAACGTGAAGAACAAGTGAGGGCAGCCACGGGTTTGAGCAAAACAAAAGGTAAGGCCCGATTTCGTTTCGTGAATTAATTATTTAAGGTATCTTACGATGATATAGCGGTGTTTAATAATGAAAATTTCGGATTTGGGGAAGCAAGAAGCCACGCAAACAGCCCCTTAGTTTCAGCCGCGTCGAGGAGTTCCGAAGTTAATTTTCAGCACGTTTGAAGAGCCGTTTGTTAAGGTATGGTTGGATTCTCTTCCCCCACATTTTTGTGAGAGTTTATACATTCTATGGATGTGTTATTAACGTAAAGTTACGATTCGGAGCAGCACCAAAAAGATACAAACAGTCCGCTAAAGTTTCAGCATGTTAAGAAACTTCCGAGGCGCGATTTTGGCTAGTTTTGGCCAATTTCGGGTAAGGTAAGGTTTCTGCTTTAAATTAGGACTTTATAAGGTTGTTATGGAGTGTATTATGTAACTTTTATACTGCTGGAAGTATGAAAAAAATCGTGGGGATGCTCAGCGAAAGAAACAATCTAAATTGAAGTCGCCGTAGTTAAATTGTAGTCAAAGTGAGGCGTGGTGTGTTTGGAGGCTGCTGCTGGTTGTGTGGTGTGTGTTTCAGGGTATAAATGTATTCTAAAATAGGTTTAGTATCTTCTGTTTGCAGCCACATGATTCCACGCTTCGTACGGTTAACGGTTTCGCAAAATAGAAACTAGAAACCCTCTTTTGATATCGTAACTTCGGACGAGCCGTTTGGAGTTTATATTGTGTAATTTTGTCGTAATATGTATATGTATGGGCTGCTGTTTGCATTGTTGGTTGGCTTCAGGTGCTAAGGACATGGTTGGGAATTCGGATAGGGCACATTATAGGGGAGGTGCTGTCCGATTTTCGTTAACATCCTAACTAGTTAAGGAACTAGCCGAGAAGGCGAGCGAAGGGATGAATGTTATGAATACTCGTGGGTAGTCTAAGTTGCTGAAAAGTCCAAGGTTGTTAATACTTACATTACTTCCATGTTAAATAGGTTTCGAGGACAACGATGTGGACGTGATTAAGAGAAGTCCATACAAGGTATGAAGCTTTCCTTTGGCGTGTTTTTGGAATAGATATGTAGAACTATTCTTCTTTTCTTTTGGCATGTCTTAGATATAAGTTATGAATGATATGTATACGATATTTGGGATTCAATCCATTCGTAAATCCCTGAGTATGAGTCGAGACTCTTGTTTACTTCTTGGTATTAGAACTTCTGCAATAGCTGAGTCATTGCCTTTTTGTCTTCTTTGTGATGAAAACTAGTACATGTAAAGCCCATTTCTCCTTTCCTTTGGAATGGCTTGATTTTAAGTGAAATGGTATATGATATAGGTTTAGAGGTAATTCCATTTACGAGCTTTGAGTGTAACTCGTGACTTGTAATCACTCCTGAACATAAGAGTCTAAAAGTAGTCAAACTGCTATTCTCAAGCCTTCTATATAATGAATAGTAAGTGGAGGTACCAGCTCCTCTTTTTTTTAAAGGCTCTAAAATGGTAAATGCGTCTGATTGCATAAGTTGAGTCTTTGACTAGGTAACTGTGTCTCTAATTGCATAATCGTGTCCTTGATTGCATAAACCATGTTTCTGATTGCATAAGCTATATGGCATTGTCTGGATGCATGTCTGTGATTCTTGAGGCCCCAACTAATGTAAGCCCTAATGACATCTAAAGGGATACCTCGGATAATTACTCCCCCAGTCTTCAGGTGACGGTTCACTTGACTGTTTCATCGAGTCTTAGATAATGACTTAGTTGCATATGGTTTCTCACTACTCTACTCGTACATACTGTAACCCATCCTTCCTCGAGTCCTACGATGGGCCGGGATATGTTATCGTTCACAGTGTTACTGCTTCTTTCACCGCATCCTGGGCTGGATGTGTATAGTTCCACGCACGAGGAGACGATGCCGTATGTGAGGTGTGATATATGTTATATGCTATGACGATATGATTATTCACCGAGTCCCGGGCCGACTGTAATATGATAGTATATGTGGTGAAATAAGGAAGGAACATCGAGTCCCTCCTTAGAGGGCTGGGTACATATGTATATTATGATGGTATGCTATAGACGTACACCACTCCATTCACCGAGTCCCTCACTAAAGGGCCGAATACTTTATGTAGGCATGCATATGAGATTAAAGCAATACATTGTGACCCTGAGCCCTGCAGTGAACCGGGTGTGATACGATGATATACATGATAAGATGATACCGTATACGATGGTATGATACCGTATACGATGATATGATGAAATGAAATGCATTATGATATGATGATATGTGATTATGAAGAAGTGATTATAACACCGAGTTCACTAGAGGGCCGGGCACAGCATATGATGATGTGTATGATTTACGTGTCCTAAGGTGCAGGTACAGTAATTCATTTAGTTATTATACTTGTCCCCTGCATCCCTATTTCAGTTATGGTCTCAGTTACGATGTGTTATGCTTTACATACTCAGTACATATATCGTACTGACCCACTTTTCTCGGGGGGATGCATTTCATGCCCACGGGTACAAATGTTTATTCTGGAGATCCATCAGCGTAGGAGTTCCTCTCAGCTGTGTCGGAAGTGCTTCACTGTTCTGGAGCCTAAATTTTAATGCTGGTCACTTAATGTATATATTTGTACATTCAGGGGTACGGCGGAGGTCTTGTCCCGCCATATGTTATTGTTACTATTCTTAGAGGTCTGTAGACATGTGTATATGTGGGTTGTTTGTGAGTTAGTTTCGATGTTGCCTATTCGATATGTTGTGAATGTTTTTGTTATAGCAGCCTTGTCGGCTCGCGTGCCCTTTCATGATATGAAACAAATGAAAGAGGCTACATGTACATGAAAAAGTTTTAAACTATTGGGGTTTTTGTATATAGTATCACATCACACACGATTCAACTTAAGTGTAGTTGATAAATATGCATAAGAGGGTCCAGGTCGGACCCCAGTTGCAGCCTACGGGGTTGGGTCGTGACAACTAGAAACAAAGAAATGGGAGAGGATAAACTAAATACATAACATACACTCCCAAGAGATGATATCAATTGGTATTTGACCAACAAATAAAAAACAAGAGTGCAATGAAAATATAATGCACATTAGTCTTCAAAAATAAAAGAAGACTAACTCCAGCTAAAATAGAGGGAGAATGCCTATTCCAAACACCAAGAGCTGACCCCAAATTTTTGAATCCAAAAGCTGCTCCGTATGAGGGATAATCAACTGCGAGAACTCATACTAAGATCTACAGGGTGTAAAAGTATAGTATGAGTATCAAAAAATAGTACCCAGTAAGCATAGCCCGACTGACATCCAAATATAATTTAAGCATAAATAACAGGTACGAAAAGAATATATATCACAAATAACTAAGATAACAACAAGGAATTCATAATAAGAAACAAACTGAATCAAGTAAAAGAGAGTAAAGAAAAAAAATGAATCAAGGGATGTACCTAGAAGCGCTAGCCCAAAAACCTATTCATCAAAACAATCAACGAAGGAATACCACTAGACTAAGAATTCTAATAGAAATTTCCACAAATATCACATAAAAGCCGCCAATAGATACAAACCCTGCACAAAAGAGTCAAATAAAAGAGAAAAAGGGCAGTACTTACCTCCAAAAAAATAGATTACCCATTTTTCTGCCACAAGTAAGCAAATAGTCAAACAATAACCTCATCGAGCCACTATGTGCCCAGAAGGTACAAAATCACATGCTAAACCCGTATGGCCCCTTATAAGACCAATAGGTACAAAAAATCAATTAATTATGTTGGTTATATGCAATTACATAAATGAGAATATAATAAAACCAGTAGTACCATAGTGCTATATTATCTCATTCCAATGTATATACACCTACCTCTTAGTCTCGATGTAATACTTTAAAATTTTTTATGTCAAGACCCGAACCATTCTTCAAAGGCATATTGGATTGAACTCATCGAATTCTAATTTTACATATGAGTTAGGATCAATTCCTAAATATTCGAAGTGCATTAGATGTGTTTTAGGGTCATAAGGGATCTCTAACACCAAGCTAAGTCTAAAGAATTTTCATTGGTTAAGTTTTCATATGAGTTCTAAATAGGGACAACTTCAAAAGCCCATATCTCCTATTATATAAGGAAGTAGATATTACATGACCTATCAAATTAAAGTTCTTTGAGTTCTCTTTCCAACTCCACTAAGTTATCCTCATTCTGAGTTGAGAGTTAAAAGTTATGATCATTTTACTAAAGACTACGCGAGCCGCACCCAAAACTAGCTGCAGTAGTTTGGCCTATGGTGCGACACGTCACTATCACTGAGCCTACAGGGTTTTGAGTCTGTTTTCCAAATTTTGTTTTATAAAGAGCATCTTGGATAATTACCTAAACATATATACGAACTTGGACGCCTTTTGGGTTATTTTTATTGTGTTTTGCTTCCCCAAAACCCTAAACTTCATCCTCTTTTCTCTAAAATCATCTCCAACACATTTTTTCTGAAAATCAATGATTCAAGCTTCCCAATTAAAGGCCTAACATCAAGACATCTCCAATTCCTCTTCAAGTTCCTCACTAAGGTATGTGAATTTTCATCCACGGGTTCTTCCACTATGGAGCCCAAATATTTTCTCAACTTAGTATTTATATTTTAAATAATAAAATCCTATGGGCTTTTACATGATGGTTCCAAATGGATAGATTATGATATATTTTAAGTTTATTTACTCCTATTGATATATATGTATATTGACTCTCAATTTCAAGTGATGAGTTATTATGGATTTTCATAGTACGATTCCAAATACATAGATTCGTAAATATTTGAAGTTTATTTACCTATATTGACTTATATTGATTCTTATTTACATGAAATGGATGGTTTATCAAGTTTCTTATATGAAGGTTGAAAGGTAGTTTTAAAGTGTATATGGTGGGTTGTTTTAAGATATTTCATATGATCGATTTCCATCACTCTCATGCATTAAATGTGTTTGAAAGTTATATGAAATGAACCCACCTAGTCTTCTTATGTTGAAATGAAGTTGAATTGAAAGTTTTCCAAATGAAAGTTTATGAAGCAAATACTTATGTTTAAGGGAGTCTTGTAAAATGATTGAATGATGATTAAAGGGCTTTTGGCCAAAGAAAGGATTCAATGTGAAGGACAATTCTCACATATTTGAACCAAATGAAATGTTTTAATGAGCTATTCCACCGATGATGATTCGATGTCTAATATTATACAATGCTTATGTTATTATGATATATAAATATTATTCAGTGGGATTGACCTAGCACCTAATGAAGCATGTAGATGGAGACTTGACATAAGGGGTTCTAAAGTAAAATCTCATATTGCATTAACTATGTGCCAACATAGGATCCTTTGTAGGCTATTTAGTCTAGTGGATCCACAATTAGCCCTTAAAGTCAAAGTTAACAAAATGATCAAAGTTGACGGAGATCTACCCGACAAGTAGTCTCCCTATGCCAATGTAGAGGGTTATGTTGGATTCCATGTAATAGCTCGCATGCTCTTAAATGTTGGCTATGGTCACTTCCCCACAAAATGAGTATTTTAAGGCTTCATATGATGATATATAATGCATGCATTCACTTATGCATATTGCTTACTCATGTCTCTCTTATGTTCTTCATTTCATAGAATACTCACATACTTAGTAAATCCAAAGTAATAACACATACTTTTGCCTACATGATATCACCATATAGCAACCAACGTCGCTCCTCAATCTTCTCCACGTGGCTATCTTGGATTAGTTTGAATATTGTTTGTGGTGAGTTCTCATGTCTCATGGACAACATCATTTTCATTCTAAGCTTATATTATATAGAATATTAAGACTTTTATTAAGACATTTCTTGACACTTATTTTGAGGGTGATCTAAGGACATGTCTTAGCCCCTGCCACGTCTTTAATGTAGAAGGTATGGTTGGACATAGAAAAAAGATGTTATGTTGTCTTTAACTCTTATCAAATGTAAATTCCCTTAGTCCCTACATCCTTTTTATTTTCTGCTTGATTTTTTTATCATTAACAATGAAATATTTAATGAATGCTAAGAGGCTTGGGTGAAGTACCACCGGGTATCTCATTTGTCGTGTCATATCTAGGACCTAGGCTTTGGTCGTGATACTTGGTTAGAGAGGTAGGACCCATTCATCTTCTTTCTCCCATTTTGTAGATCACATGTAGAGAGATATCTATAGGGGACTCAAGTACGTCCATATATATCTTCTTGGTCCCAATCCGAATTTTATATCCTCGATCCTCTTGGATCCTCTCCATTATGGTGACCGGATATATATACACATAGTGCCAAAAATGTCAAAAAGTTCAACAAATCCCCAACAGGTCAAGTAAAAATTGAATACATCCCAAATGCCTCTAATATTTCAAGTAGAAAAAAGAGTACGTCTTGATGCCTTGTAAGTCTTAAAATGATCCAGGTGGTACGACTCCTTCTAAGAGTTAAGTTTAGTAGTAAAAAGGACAACAACCCTGATTCCTTGAAAAGAATAATGGTAAAAACCAATGAATGCACCAGGATCGTACCACAAAACTCGTGAGAATAAACAACCAATGCAATCATGCCATCACCAGAATCCAAACAATACATTCAAAGCACATATAGTATGAAACAAAATGAACCTCACTCGTAGAGACATAAACTAACCTAGGATCCAGCTAGTCTTTGATCAAGGCTTCGGGCCCAAAATACTCTATCTCAATAACAATAGTGTACTAAGGAACATCTCTACTCACACATTGAAAGGAATTATAAAGAGTTAACTATTAAAAAAGTAACTTAAGAACCTCCACATCTACTTAAAGATAACATTCAAAACACCAAAGTACCCCTAACTCCATTCTACGGCAATAATAAGCATCAAATAATCCAAGATCTAACCATAAGGTAAGGATTCCATCAAAATTATAGGCCTAAGCAAGGCAAAATATCACAAATGCCAACACAACCTCACAGTCCCCGCACAAGAAAAGGGCACCAAAGCAAAGAAGTTCTCATAAGAAGTCTCTATAACAACTAAGGACCAACTAACACCCATTCTAAGATACTAATCACACCCACTATTATAAAGCATCGATAAGTAACTCCAAAGGAATTTAATATAATTAGACTAAGGAATAAAAAAGGTATTACAACTGAAACCAAGGATTTCCCAATGCTAAACTAGCCCAAATATTATACGGGAGTCAATAAATAAGGATAAGAAAGAAAATCTGAAACTCATCACATACACTCCTAACACACATACAATGTGATAACATCCACATTGATATACTTCCATTAAAATTGATGGGCTTCAATGGAAAATCAAGAATTAGTTTATCAAGAAAGAAGTGTCAGTACCTGCGGGCATGAAATGCAGCCCCCCGAAGAAAGGGGGGTCAGTACGACATATGTACTAAGTATATAAGCATAACATCATAACTGAGACAACAACTGAAATGGGGATACAGAAGACATGTATAACAATTAACAGATTACTGTACCTGCAGCTTAAGACATGCAGTCATATACCTTATCATACCCTGTACCCGGCCCTCTAGTGAACTCGGTACCATAATCATTTTATCATAATCATGAGTCATCATATCATCATGTATATCATTTTATCATGTCATCGTATACGGCATCATATCATCGTATGCGACTAACCTCATATATCATCACTGTATATCCGGTTCACTCTGGGGCTCAGGGTCAAAAATGTATCCCTATACTTTTATATGCATGCCTACATAAAGTGTCCGGCCCTTTAGTGAGCGACTCGATGAAAGAGTAGTGTACGTCTATAGCGTACCATCATCATATAGTAAAATACGCCGAGGAACGTTCGGCCTGATCCGTGATTTAAAACAATGCCGAAGAACATACGACTCAATCCACATTTTCCATCATATCATTATATGTACATATCCGGCCCGGGACGCGGTGACGAGCATCATCACATAAGGCATCATCGTATGCTTCACTTCATCGTATACGACATTTCATTCTCATATACTTCTTATATATATATATATAGCCGGCCCGGGACTCGGTGAACGAATAGTAAAACTAGGCATAATCGCATTCCCGGCCCTCTTATGGGACTCGGAGGAAGATGGGTTATAGGGTGCTCGAATAGAGTAGTGAGAAACTATATGTAACTAAATCATCATTTGAGACTCAATGAAACAGTCAAGTGAATCGTCACCTGAAGATCAAAGTAGTAATTGTCTTAAGTATCTTCTAAACATTGTTATGGAGCATATCAACTGGAGTTTCAGGAATCGTAGACGTGTATCGAGACAATGTTAAACAGCTTATGGAAGTAGAGACATTTGTCGTCGCATAGACTTTAGGAATAAGAGATGACACATTCAAGTATTTTTCAGCAAATAGGAGACTCGAGGGTAGTTCAACTATTTTAAGAATTCTAATACCAAGTAGTAAATAAAAGTCACAATCATACCTGGAGCTTATAACTAGAACTACCTCCACCTCATATCATATGCTATTACATTTATACTTAAGACCTTCCAAAAGGAAGAACAGATAGGCTTTACATATACAATAATTCATGATCTAGTAGCCTGGAAAGGCAATAACTCAACTATTACAGGAGTCTTAACATTACAAAGTGAATACAGTTATGAATTATATTTGGAGTTTCACGAGTGGAATTATCCCCATATTTCGTATACAAAGAATTAATAACTTATACCTAAGACATGCCAAAAGAGAAAAGATAGGCTCTACATACTTATTTCATAAATACGCCAAAAGAATGCTTCACGTACCTCGTCTGAGTTATTCCTTATCCCATTCGCCTCGCCGTCCTTTGAACCTATTAAACAGGAGAGTAATATGCATATCAACTCTTCTTAATTTTCCAGCATCTTAGGTTACACCTTAGTGTTAATGGAATCTATTTCCTTAGTCGTTTCCTTGACTAGTTCTTTAGTTTGTTAAGGCGTTAACGAAAATTGGGCAGCACCTCCCCTATAATGTGCCCTATCCGAATTTCCAATTAGGTCCCTAAGACCTAAATCCAACCAACAACAACAACCTGCAGCAACTCACACCAACAATATATAACATAAAACTCCAAACGACCTATTCAAAAATACAATTTCACAACAGGGCGTCTAGCCTTTATTTTGTAACGCCTTTCATTATACGCAATGAGGGGTCATGTGGCTTCAACCAGCAGCACCCTAACCCACATTAAAACATATTTAGGCCCTGCAATAATAAGCCACACCCCTACAGCATCACCTCACAAGAGCAATACTTTATTTCGACTACAATTCAACTATAGCGACTACAATTTAGCTTATTTCGAACGCCGAGCTTTTCAAACCTTTTCCCCCACTTCCAGCAGCCCCTAAGGTGTGTAATAAACCCTGTAATAACATCATAAGCTTAGGGGAAGATCTTACCTTATCCGAAATTGGCAAAAACTCGCCAAAATTCGATGCTAAAACTTTAGCAAACTGTTTGTATCTTTTTTGTGCTGCTCTGAATCGTAACTTTACGTTAATAACACCTCCATAGCATGTATAAACCCTCAAAAAAATGTGGGAGAATGGAATCAAACCATACATTAACAAATGGCTCTCCAAACGTGCTGAAAATTAACTTCGGAACTCCTCGACGAGGCTGAAACTAAGGGGCTGTTTGCATGGCTTCTTGCTGCCCCAAATCTGAAATTTTCATTATTAAATACCGCTATATCACCGTAGCATACCTTAAATAATTAATTCACGAAACAAAATCGGGCCTTACCTTTTGTTTTGCTCAAACCCGTGGCTGCCCTCACTTGTTCCTCACGTTTTTCTCTCATTCCCTAAGTTAAAAATGCTGAAAATGAAGTTGTAGTCATAAAATGACTAATATATAACCTTCCCAAGAGGGTGACACATGGCATACCCTAGGTGTTGTGGCATCCCCCTAGGGCGCCACCTCACCCATGCGTCCACCCACATGCTGCCATGTGGCAGTGTGGCCCCCACCCCAAGCAGGTAGGTGAGTCACCTTCTTGCTTGTCACCTGCTTGCTTGAGGTGCTTGCTTGTCACCTGCTTGCTTTACTTTCGTAAGTTCGAAAACTAGTTTTTGCTTCCTCTCGTAGGTTCGTAATCTCTTCTTATTTTAAGAGTCTATGTAATCCATGCTACACAAGCTTGGTACGTACTCCAATAGCTTAAGTATGTAAAACTTCCAAGTTAGTAGCTTACATGGGTAAATCGAGTTTTACGACTCATTACTTGACCCCCAATTCCTTCCGGATTCTTTTGACTCCATTTCTAACCTTCTCTACTACGGGGTATCACATTCTTGTTTCCTTAAAGTTGTTTGATGTGTGTGGATAGTAAGGGTCTCATGGCTACTTTCAAGACGATTAGGGACACGTGTCAAGATTCAAAAGTGCGGGGTATAACATCCTTGCCCCCTTTAAAACATTCGTCCCCGAATGTTAAATAAAACCTCCCTTAAGACTTTATACGGATCATAGGGAAATTCCTTTCTACTGGAATAACATACATCTTCATCCAAGTAATCAATATACGAGTTCCAGGACTGGGGGTTATCTGTAGACATCGGGACTAGGAACGGACACTTGTGTTTCATGTCCTCTTTAACTTCCTGGTTATGGCTTCACGATTCTTATTCCACCACAGTACCTTGACGGAAGTTATGTCCTTAGTTCGCAACCCGTTTAATCTGTTGATCCCGGATGGAAATAGGTTGCCTCTCGTAGGATAACTCCCTATTACGTGGACCTTCTCAATGGGAAATATTCAGGGAGCGTTGTTTATGATCTTGCGGAGCATTAATCTGTGAAAACTAAATGTATTGCTTCAAACCAGACGGTAAGTCCTACTCATAGGCAGTTTTATCCATTCTACATAAAACTTGAGAAGGATCAATATATCCCCTTCCTGCCGACTCTAGGCTTCTAATCGATAGCTTGTCTCGGACTAAGCTTTAGTTCATCAATAATTTACTGGATCCCCTCTGGACCTATCCATTCATCGAAGGGCGAAATACTGTACTAAGATTCACCTGTGTTCCCAATCCTTACCGGAATGATCTCCAGCGATTAGCCGTACGTTGAACTTTCCCGTCCGAGATAATAGATGTGGAAACCCCGTGAAATCTTATTGTTTCCTTGGTATGTCATCTTGTATAACCCTTAGCCGAGTACATCTTCCTACTTAGAAGAAAATGGGTTAATTTAGTCAGCTTATCTACCATAACCCATATGAACTTATACTTTCATAAGGTATGAGGTCATCCTGCACTATAACCTACATTAATCGCCTTCCATTCCCGAGTCGGGATTCCCATCCCCCATAATAGGCTATCAAGCCTCTGATGCTCCTCTTCGCTTAAGCCATTATACCACTCTTCTTAATTAAACTTGTAACACCTTAGATATGCTATCTTGCTCTTTTACTCGGATCTTCCTTTCAGTTTTATTACCACACATTATACTGAAATTCTTACACAATCGTGTGTAGGTACGTCGAGCCATTTAGAAAATACTTTAGTGTCGCTATACTAGCGGCTTACCTCCTTCGGTCGAGGTCAGGGCTCCGCTATGGCTTTTATCCTTAATACCGATTAGGCCTTTATAGTTTTACCTCGAACCATCTTACACTTTTCTTTAATAGATTCTAAATATGGCAACCACATTGCTATTACTGACTTCCTTTTATCGATTAATCATTTGACCTCGCTCTTAGTATACCAATGTTCATAAGCTGCACAACTATTCTTGTGTCATTTTCACGAAGTGCATTGTATTTCAGTCATAATCTTTTCTGCTTTTGGCTTACTCTATTTTATATGTGTTATTGTACTAACACGCCTTTATAATCTCTTTCTGTCATACTTGTTTCGTTCCCTTTCTCGATTCCCAAGGGGTCACCCATCCCAGTGCTACTCTCATCCGAGCATGCTTAACTTTGGAGTTTTGATGGAATCCGGTGCATCAGTGCGGGTATGATCACGTCCATCCCTTATGGGGTTCCGTTTGAAGTTCAAGCGTCCCTATTTACATATGATAGCGTCAGTCGATTTTCTTTTACACTTGTACTTCTCTTGTCCACTTCCCCCCTTTTAGGGTGTACCCATGTCATCCTCTATTTATTTTCAGCCATTCACACACGAATGGTTCTACTCCAACATATTTAACGTGCTGCACCATGTCTACATGTTCTGTTAAATCTTCCATACGTTAGGTTACCTTTATAAGAAACCCTAGCACAATCATAGGGTGCTTTCATATATGTAATATATCGTATAAATCTCATCTAATGGTTGATAATCGAGTAATATCCGTAATGTAGCAATGCATTCCAAGCCACATTCCATCCATCCCAATCAGTAATTAGCTCGCGCTCATCCTTAGTTCAAATCCTCCACTCGAGAGTACTTATACTTTAGCGATTCGCATCTCAAGCTCTATCATTATACTAAACTTATTCCCGTGGATACATCTTATTCTTCTAATAACTTAGTAATGCAGCAGTTATTCTGCGAATTGATATTCCCTTTCCTTGCAGGATCTCATTAATCGTCAAGGTGGAGTCACGTATACACAATACTTCTTTATGCCTCCTGAGCTTCCATCTTTGTTGTGTGCTTAAGGCTTACTTCAAATCCTGCTTAAAACCATATCAACTTCATTGTAGTGGTGACCTTGTCTTAATACCCTTTGATCTTACTACACCTCCAGGTCGTAACTGTCTATTTCTCCTTTTGTTCGATACTCGTACTTAATTAATCACATCTATCTTGAGTGCCTCTATTAGAACTTCTCTATTATTCCTTCAACTCATTTCCATTTTTGGTTGGGCGTAAGGAATTCCATATTACCCTTTATTTCCTTGCACTAGCCATTCTTTTCGTCATTATATAATCTTTATTCGAAACTTTCCTTATGGAACTTGATAAATCTTCCTTATTTGTTCCATAGCTTGCTTTTCCGTTCCACACCTTCTAGTTAATTCCTTACTAAGTTTTGCTTATTCTCATAACGGTTTTTGTTATGTTCACCTGGTACCTTGTTCGCATTCCGACCCATAGTATAATACCGCTTGATTTTCTTCACGATTCTTACTATGGGTTACTTACCCTTCTTTAGCTAGTCTTGTCCTTAATGTCTCACAAACTATCTTATTAACCCTTCATATCCGTCACACTTCTTTTCCCTTTGTACTCTTGTCTTACTCTTGTCTTAACCATACTGTTACTTCCTTCAACTATCACTTGTCATAGTTTATCCCTATGTATCAATTCAGGCGATGCCTTACTATCTCATTTTATCCCGATCTATCAGTCCTCTCTGAGTCATCTTCGTTGGCTTATAGGTCCTTTCTAACTTATTCTACTATTCCAGTATTTTTCTCCTAGTTTCTATTGCCATTAACTCAACAATTAACTTATTTCTTGAGGTCAGCCATACTTGTTTAGTTAAATCTCATCATTGTTGCGAGAACAACCTTTTAAGACATACTACAGCCCTGTATCTCATTCTTCTCTTATTTCTAGAAAAATTTGGGCAGAGTTTCCTCTGTATTTCTTACTATCCCAATACCTGCATGCAGAAAATGCCAACAATGCCTCACAGGGCACACAAATATATATTCACATCATTTCATATCGCCGCCACATAGGGCGCCCACAATTAGCAATATGAAAATGGACTTACCTCGTATGTCCCTTCGAACTGCACCTATTGCAAATGGAACTTGATAAATCTTCCTTATTTGTTCCATAGCTTGCTTTTCCGTTCCACACCTTCTAGTTAATTCCTTACTAAGTTTTGCTTATTCTCATAACGGTTTTTGTTATGTTCACCTGGTACCTTGTTCGCATTCCGACCCATAGTATAATACCGCTTGATTTTCTTCACGATTCTTACTATGGGTTACTTACCCTTCTTTAGCTAGTCTTGTCCTTAATGTCTCACAAACTATCTTATTAACCCTTCATATCCGTCACACTTCTTTTCCCTTTGTACTCTTGTCTTACTCTTGTCTTAACCATACTGTTACTTCCTTCAACTATCACTTGTCATAGTTTATCCCTATGTATCAATTCAGGCGATGCCTTACTATCTCATTTTATCCCGATCTATCAGTCCTCTCTGAGTCATCTTCGTTGGCTTATAGGTCCTTTCTAACTTATTCTACTATTCCAGTATTTTTCTCCTAGTTTCTATTGCCATTAACTCAACAATTAACTTATTTCTTGAGGTCAGCCATACTTGTTTAGTTAAATCTCATCATTGTTGCGAGAACAACCTTTTAAGACATACTACAGCCCTGTATCTCATTCTTCTCTTATTTCTAGAAAAATTTGGGCAGAGTTTCCTCTGTATTTCTTACTATCCTAATACCTGCATGCAGAAAATGCCAACAATGCCTCACAGGGCACACAAATATATATTCACATCATTTCATATCGCCGCCACATAGGGCGCCCACAATTAGCAATATGAAAATGGACTTACCTCGTATGTCCCTTCGAACTGCACCTATTGCACTTTCTTGTATAATTTTCCTTTCATTTTCCAACTTTATATATCAGTTGTATTGCAACACCTTACCTGACATAGGTCCTTCAAGCCTTTGCTTACCTGCGTGCTTCGTAACATCCAATATCGTCAGTTACTTTTTTCTATTGATATTGCCTTTCTGCTGAAATCACAAGTTAGTATGAGGAATTGTATTTCCTACGACAGCTCTATCGCACGATTCTAGATGTGAAAGAAAGTAACATCCTAAATGTCCTATAGCCTCCTGTCTATAGATGTGGTGCACAACACACCGATAAATAAGACTCTACTAGACACGGTCTGTAGACACTCCAAGGACGAACTGCTCTGATACCACTTCTATCACGACCCAACCCCGTAGGCCGCAACTGGGGTCCGACCTAAACCCTCTTGTACGTATCTACTAGTTACACTTAAGTTGAACCATGTGTGATGTGATACTATACACAGACCCCAATGGGTCGAAAACTTTTTTATATACATGTAGCCTTTATCACCTATATCATAACAGGAAAGGGTACGCAAGCCAACGAGTCTACCATAACATGAAAACATTTGCAATACGTCGTATGAGCAGAACTATAATGAACTTACAAATAACCCACATACACATGTCTACAGACCTCTAAGAGTAATAACTGCATCATATGGCGAGACAGGACCCCCGTCGCACCTCTGAATAAATGAATATGTACATCAAATAACCAGTATCAAAAACTAGACTCCAGAACAGTGAAGCACTTCCGACATAGCTGAGAGGAACTCCTAAGCTGACGGATCTCCAAAACGAACATCAGTACCTGCGGGCATGAAACGCAGCCCCCCGAAGAAAGGGGGGTCAGTACGACACATGTACTAAGTATATAAGCATAACATCATAACTGAGACAACAACTGAAATGGGGATACAGAAGACATGTATAATAATTAACAGATTACTGTACCTGCAGCTTAAGACATGCAGTCATATACCTTATCATACCGTATACCCGGCCCTCTAGTGAACTCGGTACCATAATTGTTTCATCATAATCATGAGTCATCATATCATCATGTATATCATTTTATCATGTCATCGTATACGGTATCATATCATCGTATGCGACTAACCTCATATATCATCACTGTATATCCGGTTCACTCTGGGGCTCGGGGTCAAAAATGTATCCCTATACTTTTATATGCATGCCTACATAAAGTGTCCGGCCCTTTAGTGAGCGACTCGATGAAAGAGTAGTGTACGTCTATAGCGTACCATCATCATATAGTAAAATACGCCGAGGAACATTCGGCCCGATCCGTGATTTAAAACAATGCCGAAGAACATATGACTCAATCCACATTTTCCATTATATCATTATATGTACATATCTGGCTCGGGACGCGATGACGAGCATCATCATATAAGGCGTCATCATATGCTTCACTTCATCGTATACGACATTTCATCCTCGTATACTTCTTATATATATATATAGCTGGCCCGAGACTCGGTGAACGAATAGTAAAACTAGGCACGATCGCATTCTCGGCCCTCTTATGGGACTCGGAGGAAGATGGGTTATAGGGTGCTCGAATAGAGTAGTGAGAAATTATATGCAACTAAATCATCATTTGAGACTCAATGAAACAGTCAAGTGAATCGTCACCTGAAGATCAAAGTAGTAATCATCTTAAGTATCTTCTAAACATTGTTACGGAGCATATCAACTGAAGTTTTAGGAATCGTAGACGTGTATCAAAACAATGTTAAACAGCTTATGGAAGTAGAGACATTTGTCATCGCAGAGACTTTAGGAATAGGAGCTGACACATTCAAGTATTATTCAGCAGATAGGAGACTCGAGGGTAGTTCAACTATTTTAAGAATTCTAATACCAAGTAGTAAATAAAAGTCACAATCATACCTGGAGCTTATAACTAGAACTACCTCCACCTCATATCATATGCTATTACATTTATACTTAAGACCTTCCAAAAGAAAGAACAGACAGGCTTTACATATACTATTATTCATGATCTAGTAGCCTGGAAAGGCAATAACTCAACTATTACAGGAGTCTTAACATTACAAAGTGAATACAATTATGAATTACATTTGGAGTTTCACGAGTGGAATTATCCCCACATTTCTTATACAAAGAATTAATAACTTATACCTAAGACATGCCAAAAGAGAAAAGATAGGCTCTACATACTTATTTCATAAACACGCCAAAAGAAAGCTTCACGTACCTCGTCTGAGTTATTCCTTATCCTGTTTGCCTCGTCGTCCTTTGAACCTATTAAACAGGAGAGTAATATGCATATCAACTCTTCTTAATTTTCCAGCATCTTAGGTTACACCTTAGTGTTAATGGAATCTATTTTCTTAGTCGTTTCCTCGACTAGTTCTTTAGTTTGTTAAGGCGTTAACGAAAACTGGGAAGCACCTCCCCTATAATGTGCCCTATCCGAATTTCCAATTACGTCCCTAAGACCTACAGCCAACCAACAACAATAACCTGCAGTAACTCACACCAATAATATATAACATAAAACTCCAAACGACCTATTCAAAAATACGATTTCACAACAGGACGTCTAGCCTTTATTTTGTAACGCCTTTCATTATATGCAACGAGGGGTCATGTGGCTTCGACCAGCAGCACCCTAACCCACATTAGAACATATTTAGGCCTTGCAACAACAAGCCACACCCCTACAGCATCACCTCACAAGAGCAATACTTTATTTCAACGACAATTCAACTATAGCGACTACAATTTAGCTTATTTCGAACGCCGAACTTTGCAAACCTTTTCCCCAACTTCCAGCAGCCCCTAAGGTGTGTAATACACCCTATAATAACATAATAAGCTTCAAATTAGAGGGAAAGACCTTAACTTATTCGAAATTATCCAAAACTCGCCAAAATTCGCCTCGGAAGTTTCTTAACATGCTAAAACTTTAGCAAACTGTTTGTATCTTTTTGGTGCTGCTCCGAATCGTAACTTTACGTTAATAACACCTCCATAGCATGTATAAACCCTCAGAAAAATGTGGGAGAAGGGAATCAAACCATACCTTAACAAACGGCTCTCCAAACGTGCTGAAAATTAACTTCGGAACTCCTCGACGAGGCTGAAACTAAGGGGCTGTTTGCGTGGCTTCTTGCTGACCCAAATCTGAAATTTTCATTATTAAACACCTCATTATCACCGTAGAATGCCTTAAATAATTAATTCACGAAACGAAATTGGGCCTTACCTTTTGTTTTGCTCAAACCCGTGGCTGCCCTCACTTGTTCCTCACGTTTTTCTCTTATTCCCTAAGTTAAAATGCTGAAAATGAAGTTGTAGTCATAAAATGACTAATATATAACCTTCCCTAGAGGGTGACACATGGCATACCCTAGGGGTGACATGTTGCAGCCCCCTAGGGCGCCACCTCACCCATACGGCCACCCACATGCTGCCATGTGGCAGTGTGGGCCCCACCCCAAGTAGGTAGGTGAGTCACCTTCTTGCTTGTCACCTGCTTGCTTGAGGTGCTTGCTTCACTTTCGTAAGTTCGAAAACTTGTTTTTGCTTACTCTCGTAGGTTCGTAATCTCTTCTTATTTTAAGAGCCTATGTAATCCATGCTACACAAGCTTGGTAAGTACTCCAATAGCTTAAGTATGTAAAACTTCCAAGTTAGTAGCTTACGTGGGTAAATCGAGTTCTACGACTCATTACTTGACCCCCAATTCCTTCCAGATTCTTATGACTCCATTTCCAACCTTCTCTACTATGGGGTATCACATTCTTCTTTCCTTAAAGTTGTTTGATGTGTGTGGATAGTAAGGGTCTCATGGTTACTTTCAAGACGATTAGGGACACATGTCAAGATTCAAAAGTGCGGGGTATAACAGATTCTTTAAGAGGTAAGATTAATTCTTCATCTTGATATTTTTGTTTCTTATTCATAAATTAAAGAAGGTGATTAGTCTTATATTAATTGTTGTCTCTAATTTCTTCGAAATAGGGGTCTAGATCTGATCTAAGTTCTTAAATTGACTTTATTACTATCATAATTACTTTTAATTCATTAATTTTGAATACTAATATGATGGCCCAACCCCATAGGTTGTGAAAGGTGTCCGAATTGGACACATATATGTACCCCAGCCAACTATACATAGCCTGTCTCCTGTCTATACTCGAAATACACTAACAGGTAAGAAAACATACAAGTCGACAAGGCTATTATAACATATAGGGTCGTTCCATAATACATATATACGCGAGCCGACAAGGCCACCACGACACAGGGAATGCCCCAAATCATAGGTCATATCAGCACAGCTGTACATACATGCATATGCAACTCATATACCACTCATATACAATTCATATACACACACCCCATATATGTATAACCCACATTCGTATCCACAGACCTCTAAGAGTAAGGAGAACAGTAACATAAAGTGGGAAAGGGCCCCCACCGTATCCTTGAACAAAATGAATATATACATTAAGGTTTAGTACCCAAAAGCAGACTCCAGCATAATGGAGCACTTTTGGACCGCTGAGTGGGACTCCTATGCTGGCGGATCCCCAAATTGTGAACCTGTACCTGCAAGCATGAATGCAGCCCCTCGAGAAAGGGGGTGAGTACAATAAATGTGTTGTGTATGTAAAATATAACATAGCATAACTAGAAACATATTTGAAACGGAGGAGCAGGGAATCAAGTACACTATAAAAGAAGCCTCTGTACCTGTACTCTATGAATCATAAAAACATGCATGTTCAAATTATATCATATAGCTAGCCTTATTAGGGGTCCAGTGGATACATTTGTAAGATCATCACAACACAGTGCCATCACCACCTAATTAAAATACATCATATATATATATATATATATATATACATACGTATCCCAGCCCTCTAGTGAGGTGCTTGGTGGACAATGTAATGAATTATGCACCATTACTATTCTCGGCTCGAGCCGCGGTGAAAGAAGTTTTACAGTATACACGAGTAGAGTAGTGAATAACTATATGTAGTTTAAATCGTTATCAGAGACTCGACAGTATATGAAGGCTAAGCTAGCGTCTAGAATCAGGGTGGTAATATGATCAGCTCAAGTGCCCTCTAAAGGCCATTAGGACTATATTAATTAACATCTCAGGGTCTTTAGGCCCTTACCAAAGTAGTGCTAACCGCTTAAGGATTTTAGAGTACATGTAGTCATTAGTCTCTCCGATTAGAAACCTATATATTCAGTGTCTATTTAACGTATAGTAAGTTTGAGGAAAGTAGTTCAACTACAGTGAGAGTTCACAATACAGAAGAGAACAGGAGACATTTAGGAATGGAATTACTTTAGAGATCATATTACTTTTTACTTACCTCTACGACGCCAAAAGAAAGAGAAAGAATTGGCTCTACATATCTCTTATGGGTTACTTTTTATCCCGTTCGTCTTGTCGTCCTTTGAACCTAAGTAAGATAAAAGAAACATGAATATTAATAACCCTTGGCTTCCCATAATATTAGGTTACACATGAGTATTCATAGAACTCTACTCTGCGCTCACCTCCTTGATTAGTTCTTTAACTAGTTAAAGAGTTAATAAAAATCAGGCAGCATCTCCCCTATCATGTGCCTTATACGAATCCCCAATTACGTCCTTAATACCTAAATACAACCAAAAACATAACCAGCAGCTCATATATATGTATATCATGGCAACATTACACAATATAAACCCCAAACGACTTGCTCGAAACTACAACATCAAAATAAGGCTTCTAGTTTCCATTTTGCAAAACCTTTAATCATACGAAGCGGGGGCCATGTAGATGCAACCAGAATCTACCCCAAATATTTTAGGTCACATTTAGACCCTACAACATGCACCATAAAACCAGCAGCAGCCTTCACACCACAATGCCTTATTTCGACTACAATTTAACTACGACGACTTCAATTTAGATTGTTTATTTCGCTGAGCATCTCCATGACTTTTTTTTATACTTCCAACAGTATAAAATATATCTAATACACACCATAAAAACCCCATAAAGTCATAATTTAAAGAATAAACCTTACCTTACCCGAAATTGGCCAAAACTAGCCAAAATTACGCCTTGGAAACCTCTTTAGCGTGCTGGAAGTTGTGTAGACTATTTTCTGTCCATTTTGGATGCACCAAGCCATGATTTTATACTTATAATACTTCCATATCAATGTGGTATACTCTGGATAATTAATATAAGGAATGAAATTGGGACTTACCTACTTTTTTCCTCCAAACCGTCCTCTTTTTCTCTCTAGACTTAGGGTTTTGTTCTTCTTTTTTTGGCTGAAGTTCAAGTGTAGAAACTGAACTTAAGTCATAATATACATGTATATATGTGATACTAGGAGGTGACATGTGTCATCCCCCTAAGGAGGACACATGTCCAGCCCCTATTGGCCACAGTATCCATGCAAGCAAGGAGGGACTGTTACATGCAATGGGGCCCACCTCCCCCAAGCAGGTGGGTTACCTACTTGACCCCAAGTAGGTGGGTCCCCTGCTTACTTGAGGTGCTGCCACATGTCGCTCCTCCATTGGCTGTTACGTGTCTTTTTTTTCTTCCTCGTGGGTTCGTAATCTCATCCTATTTTAAGAACCTATACAATCCGTGCTACGCAAGATTGGTATGTACTTCAATAGCTTAAGTACGTAAGATTTCTAAGTTAGTAGCTTACGTAGATAAATCGAGTCCTACGACTCATTACTTGGCCTCCAATTCTTCCCGAATGCTCATGACTCTATTTCCAACCTCCTCTACTATGGGGTGTCACATTCTCCCTTCCTTAGAGTCGTTTGATAGTGTCGTGCTTAAGAGACATTCCATATTTAAAAATGTGGGGTGTAACATCCTTCCCCCCTTTAGAACATTCTTTCCTGAATATTAAATAAAACTTCCCTTAAGACATTATACAGATTGTAGGGAGGTCCCTTTCTTTTGTGATAACACACATTTTCATCCACATAATCAATATACAAGTTTTCAGGAGTTGGGGTTACCTGTAGATATCGGGAACAGGTATGGGTACTTGTGTCTCATGTCCTCTTCAACTTCCCAGGTCATTTCTTCACGATTCCTATTTCGCCATAATACCTTGACCGAAGCTATGTCCTAATTCCACAGTCTTCTAATCTGTCAATCCAGGATGGCGATCGGTTGTTCTTCATAGGCCAATTCTTCCGTGACCTGGATGTCATCTATGGGATGTACTCGGGATGGGTCACCAACACACTTATGAAGCATTGATACATGGAAGACTGAATGTATTGCTTCTAGGTCTGCTGGTAAGTCTAGTTCGTAGGCAACCTTGCCTATTCGGCAAAGGATCAAGTAAGGGACAATATATCTCGGACTCAACTTTCCTTTCTTGCCGAACCTCATTACTCCTTTCATGGGAGACACTTTCAAAAACACCCATTTGCCCACTTGAAATTCCAAAGGTCGGTGTCGATTGTCTGCGTATGACTTATATCAACTCTGGGCAGCGAATAATCGCTCCCGAATAAGCTTTACCTTTTTCACCGCCTGTTGGACTATGTCTGGTCCTATAAGTTACGTTTCACCAACATTAAACCATCTATGTCATGACCTAACCCCGTGGGCCGCGATTGGGGTCCGACCTGGACCCCCGTTTATATAACTATCGACTACAGTCAAATTGGACTATGTATAATATGATACTGCTCATAAAAACCTCAATGAGTTAAAACTTTTTCATGTTCGTATAGCCTCCTAGATATAGGAACCAAACACATAAACCCAGTGGGTGATAAAATATTCATACACGTGTGGCCTCTTTTATTTGCATCATGTCATGAAAGGAAAAGCTAGCCGATAAGGCTGCCACAACATAACAGCTTTTACAAAATATCGCATAGGCATAACCAAAATAAACTCCTAAACCACCCATATACATATGTGTACAGACCTTTAAAAATAGGAATGACAACATATGGTAGGACAGGGCCCCCACAGTACTCCTGTATAAACAAATATATACATCACAGGACCAGTACCCAAAAGCTAGGCCCCAAAATAGTGGAGCACTTCCAACATAGCTGAGCGGAAATCCTACACTGGCGGATCTCCGAAGTGAACATCTGTACCTGCGGGCATAAAATGCAGCCACCAGAGAAAGGGGGGTTAGTACGATATATTTACAGAGTATATAAGCATAACATAACTAAGATAATAACTAAACCAAAGATGTAGGAAAACAAGTATAACATTTAATAGGGTATTGTACCTGCACCTCACAAAGTAAAGTCATGTATACCACTATCACATACCGTATCCGGCCCACTCGGGGACTCGGTGTTACAAATACATCATCTATCGTGATAGGCGTATATATACCATTAATACTATGGGACGTACAGCCCGATCCCTGTATATAGAAAGTACATACTGAGGAACGACGACCCAATCTATGTGTCATATAATAATGCCGAGGAACGACGACCTGATCCATATAATGCATAATAATGCCGAGGTACGATGGCCCGATCCGTATAATGCATAATAATGCTGAGGTACGACGGCCCAATCCGTATAATGCATAACAATGCCGAGGTACAATGACCCAATCCGTATAATGCATAATCTGTCGTGGAACGTACGACCCAATCTACATAGCAAAATGTGTCGAGGTACGTTTGGCCCGATCCAGATATATATCATAATGTATATACGTGCATGTAGAACTCTATAACATATCAAATATCCCGTAGATATCATCATCAAGCATGTTCAAGATCCCCTAGGTATAGGAGCTTACACATCCCAACACTATTCAACCTATAGAAGGCTCAAGGGTCGTAGTTCAACTACTTCAAGGTGGGTACAAGTCATGAGTTACATCCAGAATCTATAAAAGGGGCTATATCCAAATCTATGTCCTATAGCACCTTTAGTCTAGTCTTTCTAGAAGCAGGAAAAGACAAGATTTACATGCACCACTTCCTATCACATGAAGACTTGAAAAGTAATGACTTAACTTGTTACAGGAGTTCTAATCAGTAGGAAGTGAACAAGAGTCTTTACTCACCCTCAGAGTTTTAAGAGTTGAAGAATAACTTTACATACACTACTTCTCAGTATATAGAAGACTTGAGGAATGGAAGCTTAACTACTTTAAGAGTCTTAACATTCAACAGTGAACACGAATTATGAATCATGAATCACATTCAGAGCTCATAAAGAGAGTTACACCAAGCTTCATACACATATCATTTGTCATATAGATCTAACACATGCCCAAAAGAAAGAACAGATAGGCTTTATATATTTATACCAAAACATGCCAAAAGAAGGAATAGATTTACATACCTCTTATGAGTTACTCTTTATTCCATTCGCCTCGTCGTCCTTTGAACCTATTCAACATGAAAGTAATACGAATATCAACCACTCTTAACTTTCCAGCATCTTAGATTGCACCTTAGTATTAATGTAATCTATTTCCTTAGTCGTTTCCCCGACTATTTCTGTTATTTGCTAAGGCGTCGACAAAAATTGAGCAGCACCTCCCCTATAATGTGCCCTATCCAAATTTCCAATTAGGTCCCTAAGACCTAAATCCAACCAACCACAACAACCTGCAGCAATTCACACCAACAATATACAACATAAACTCCAAACGACTTATTCAAAAATACGATAGCACAATAGGGCGTCTAGCTTTTATTTTGCAATGCCTTTCATTATACGCAACGAGGGGTCGTATGGATTCAACCAGTAGCACCCTAATCCACATTAGAACATATTTAGGCCCTGCAACAACACATCACACCCCTGCAGTACCTCACACGAACAACACACGACAATTTAACTATAGCAATTCCAATTTAGTTTATTTCGAACGTCGAGCATTTCTACGACATTCTTAAACTTCCAGCAGCATACAAGGGGTGTAATAAACCATATAAAAACACCATAAACTTAAAATTGAAAGGAAAAACCTTACCTTTCCCAAAATTGGCCAAAACTCGCCAAACCTATCAAAACGTGAATTCTGGACAGCCCACTGTCTTATATTGTCGCTCAGTTTTGGAGGGATAATTGTGGGAAACAGAATTTTTGGCCTGAATAAAAGTTATAGACATGTGTATCAAGGTCGCAAAAAATTTTGAATTACCCCTACAGCAATTTTTTAAGAAAAGATATGCCCAAAATACCCACAGTTGTCCGTGTAGGATTTCCAAAATAAAATCTGGGCAGTACCTCCTCTACACTTCATCACCCTTTTTCACAAAGCTAAATGCAAAACTGGATTTGAAAGTTTACATAAAAGTTATATACCTATGAAATACCTTTCCAAAACATATTGAATCACCCGAAACTAAGATATACACAAGAAGTTATATCAATATTACTAACAACTGTCCCCTCCAAAAACGGGTCTATTCCCTAGTGTTTTCTCTTTAAGTTTCTCTTAGTTTTTCAAGTGAAGAACTGAAAATATGGTTCCGTAGGCATCATAATATACATATATACACCTCCACGTAATTGAGGAATACCATAGATAATTAATTCACGGAAGAAAAGTGAAGAACTTACCTTAATTTCCTCCAATTGTGGCTGCTGTTGTGAGCTCTCTTTCTCTCACGTTTTTCTCTCTATTTTTGTTCAAGTTTTTGGCTAAAAATGACTTAATAGTCATCCATACATACACATATATCTTTTTGGAGAGTGGCACATGTCAGCCCCTAAGGGTGACACATGTCACACTCTTAGGCAACCACCTCAATTATGCAACCAATCCATGGCTGCCACGTGGCAGGTGGGGGTCCACCCCATGGTGTGTCACCTGCTGCCATGTGTCACTTTCATGTGATGCCATGTGTACCTATCACGTGCTGCCATGTGTCAAGTAGGTAAATCACCTACTTGCTTTAACTAGGTGCGTCGTTTCGTTATTTCTCTTCCGTGGATTCGTAATTTCGTCGCACTTTAAGAGCCTATGTATTCCTTGCTACTTAGTCTCAACACGCACTCGAGTAGCTTAAGTACGTAAGACCTCCAAGTTGATAGTTTACACGAGTCAATCGAGTCCTACGACTCATTTCTCGGCCTCCAACTCCTTTCAAATTTTTATAGCCCTATTTCCAATCTTTCTTATTATGAAGCATTTCGTTCTCCTTTCCTTGGAGTTATTTGATAGCATTATAAACTATCCGACTAACATAACGACTTTTAAGAAACTTAAGAGCCTTCCCAGAAACTTGAGAAGTTTAAGAAGCATTCTAAGGTACCAAAGTACGGGGTGTAACAATCTAATGGGTGACCTGCACTTCCTACCATATAAAGCCTCATATGGTACCATATGGATACTGGAGTGATAGCTATTGTTGTAAGTAAACTCAATAAGTGGTACATGATCGTCCTAGATGCCTTTAAAGTCAATTATGCAAGCTCTTAACATATCCTCTAGTGTCTGAATAGTGCGCTCGGCCTGCCCATTAGTTTGGGGATGAAATGTTATGCTAAGGCTTACTTGTGTTCCCAAGCCTTCCTGGAATGACCGCCAAAAGTGGGCTGTGAACTGGGCTCTCCTGTCTGAAATGATAGATGTGGGACCTCCATAAAGTCGTACTATTTCCTTGACGTACAACTTCTCATAGTCCTCGGCTGAGTATGTGGTCTTGATTGGGAGGAAGTGGGCTAAGTCAGCCTATCCACAATAACCCATATGGAATTCTGCTTCCGGGGAGTGTAAGGTAAGTCAGTAATGAAATCCATGTTAATCGCTTCCCATTTCAAAGTTAGAATCTCCATCTCCTGTAGTAGCCCACCCGGTTTGGATGTTCAACTTTAACTTGCTGGCAGTTTGGGCATTGGGCTACGAACTCTGCTATATCCCTTTTCATACCATCCTATCAATATAAATATTTGAGGTTATGATACATCTTGGTTGACCCCGGATGAATAGAATAACGGGCATGATGTGCCTCTCCCAGTACTTGCTGCCGCAAACCTGCAACTTCCGGTTCATAGACTCTGCCTTGATATCATAGTATCCCACCAGCCGAGATTTCAAATAGAGTCTTTCCCTTTTGGGGAGTTTCATCCCTATACTATATTAGAACAGGGTCCTGGTATTGACATCATTTTACTTCCTCCATGATCGAGGATTCAACAACTTCTCGAACAAAAACCCCATCATCACCCGAATTAGCTAAGCGGACTCCCAAATTAGCGAGATGGCAAATGTCACGAGTTATCTCTTTCCATTCTGGTCATACATCTGCCAGGCTACTCATTGATTTATGGCTGAGTGCATCCGCCACCACATTTGCCTTCCCTGGGTGGTATAAAATGTCGACGTCATAGTCCTTCAATAACTCCAGCCACCTTCTCTGTCGTAGATTTAGCTCTTTCTGCTTAAAAATATACTGGAGGCCTTTGTGGTATGTATAAATATCAACATATACACCATACAGGTAGTGTCTCTATATTTTTAAGGCATGGATCACCGCTGCTAATTCCAGATCATGGGTTGGATAATTCTTTTTGTGCTTCCTAAGTTATCGGGAGGCATAAGCTATAACTCTGCCATTCTGCATCAGAACATATCCTAGCCCAATACCAGAGGCATCACAATAGATAACATAGACATTTGGTCCATTAGGGAGAGTTAGAATAGGAGCTGTAGTCAATTTTTCTTTTAACAACTGAAAGCTCCATTCACAGGCATCAGTCCATTGGAACTTAGCTACTTTTTGAGTCAGTCTTGTTAAAGGCACCAAAATAGAAACAAACTTTTCCACGAACCTTCTGTAGTACCCTGCTAACCCCAAGAAGCTATGTACCTCCATGGGGTTGTAGGTCTTGGCCAATCCCTTACGACCTCAATCTTCTACATATCTACGCTAATACCGTCAGTCCCAATAATATGTCCCAGAAAAGCCACTGAAGTTAACGAAAATTCATATTTAGAGAACTTAGCATATAATTTCTAGTGTTAGAGTACCCCTAGTACCACTCGCAAATGATCTGCGTGTTCCTTCTCCGATTGTGAATAGACCCGAATATTATCAATAAATACGATCACGAACAAATCCAGAAATGGTTTAAAAACTCGGTTCATTAGATCCATAAATACCGCTGGAGCTTTTGTCAACCTAAAAAACATCACCTTAAACTCATAATGCCCGTATCGGGTCATGAATGCGGTCTTTGGGATATCTGCCTCTCTTACCCGCACCTGATGATAGCCTAACTGCAGGTTTATCTTCGAAAAGCATTGAGCACCCTACAACTGGTCAAACAAATGGTCAATCTTAGGGAGGGGATATTTGTTCTTAATTATTACCTTGTTCAACTACTTGTAGTCAATGCATATTTGCAATGATCCATCTTGCTTTTATACAAATAGTACTAGTGCTCCCCATGGTGATGTGCTGGGCATAATAAAAACCTTCTTCAGTAAGTCCTTCAACTGCTCATTTAGCTCTTTTAACTTCACGGGTGCCATTCTATATGGGGGGGATAGAAATAGGCTGATTGTCTGGTGACATGTCTACAATGAACTCTATCTCCCATTCAGAAAGGAGACTTGGGAGTTCATCTTGGAACACATCTGGATACTCATTAACCATGGGCACCGACTGAAGAGTTGGCACCTCTGCTTCCAGATCTGCACGCGGACCAAATGATAAATATACCCCTTCTTGATCATTTTCCTTGCCTTAAGGTATGAAATAAACTTATCCTTCGGCGATGGTGTGTTCCCAACCATTCAATAATTGGTTCATCAGGGAACTGGAACCAAACCACTTTATTTCTATAATCTATATTGGCACGACACGAAGCTAACCAATCCATACCCATAATAACATCAAACTCCACCATATCTAACTCTATCAAATCAGCCAAGGTATGATGACTATATACATTTATTGGGCAATTTCTGTACACCTATTTTACCACAATAGAGTCCCCTACTGGTGTAGCCACCTTGAATGATTCTATTAACTCAGGCTTAATTCCGATCTTATTAGCAACAAAAGGGGATATATATGATAAAGTACAGCCTGGATCCATCAACGCATATACGTCCTAAGAAAATATTGATAATGTACCTATGACCACATTCAACGACGCTTCGTGGTCTTGTCTACTGACTAAGGCATATACACAGTTAAAAGGACCGCCAGAATTGGAAATTCCACCACGGCCTCTACCACTGCCTACTGGTATCTGGACACCCTGCCCCATCGGGCGCATAGCCACAAAAGAGGAAGAACCCGCAACTAACCCAGTTGGCTGAGCCATACCACCTGAGGTACTTTTAAATGGACATTCCCTCAAAATATGTCCTTGGCGGCCACAAGAAAAACAAGCACCTGTACTCTAGCAACATTCTCTAAAATGAGGTTTATTACAATGGGGATACTAGGTATCAGTAGTCTTGTCTGTCGAGAACTTTGGTTCACTTGTGCACCTAAAGCTCTAGAGCTTTGACCCGCCCCCGAATACCTGGTGTTCTCAACTCTTCCTCCTGGAAATTGTAGAGGTACACTCCAAGCTGGCTGGAAGGGGTATCTATCAGACTGCTGGAACCGCCCGCTTCAAAATTCCCCCAGATAACCAATCGACCCAGCCCTCTTAGGCTGACCTCTATTAAAACCTCTATCGGGTTGACGCCTTCTATGTCTCTCTTCTACCCCTTGGGCGTACACCTGTACCCAGGAAATATCCATGCTTGGCTGAGAAGCCATGGCCATACAGTTATCAACCAAATAAAGGTCCAAGCCTATTACGTAATGGTGCACCGTATCTTCCATATCCGCTAACACTGTGGGGGCATGCCTCGCCTGTCATGACCCAACTTCGTAGGCCACGATTGGGGTCCAACCTGGACCCCCATACACGTATCTATCAGCTATAGTCAAGTTGAACCATGTGTGATGTGATACTATACACAAAAACCCCAATGGGTCAATTTTTTTTTCGTATACCTGTAGCCTCTTTCACTTGTATCATAATGTGAAAAGGCACGCAAGCCGACAAGACTACCATAATATGATAACACTTATAACAAGACATAAGGCACAATTGAGACAACTTACACTTAACCTACATACACATGACTACAGATCTCTAAGAATAGTAACAACAACATATGGTGGGACAGGGCCCCCATCGTACCCCTGAATAAACAAATATATACATCGCAGGACTAGTACCTAAAATCTAGGCTCTAGAACAGTGGAGCACTTCCAACATAACTGAGCGAAAATCCTAAGCTGATGGATCTCCAAAATGAACATCTGTACCTGCGGGCATAAAACGCAGCCCCTCAAAGAAAGGGGGTTAGTACTGTTACACACCGCACTCTTGAGCTCTGAACGTCTTCTTAAGTTCCTTAGACACTATCATGTGAGTCGGATAAGCTACGACACTATCAAACAACTCTAAGGAAAGAAGATTGTGATACCTCGCGAGAAGGGAGGTTGAAGATGGAGTCATAAGAATCCGGAAAGAGTTGGAGGCTAAGAAATGAGTCGTAGGACTTGATTTACCTACATAAGACACTAAGTTAAGAGTCTTATACACTTAATTTGCTTAAGGATATACCAAGCTTACGTAGTGCGGATTACATGAGCTCTTAAAGTAAGACGAGATTACGAACCCGCGAGGAAGGGAAAAAGAAGACGCGTGGCAGCCAATGGAGGAGCGACACGTGGCAGCACCTCAAGCAAGCAGGTGATGCACCAACTTAGGGTCAAGTAGGTGATGCAGCTGCTTGGGGGGAGGTGGACCCCGCTGCCACGTGGCAGCCCCTAATTGGCAGCATGACACGGTGGCCAATCATGGCTTGACACATGTCATCCTTAGGGGATGACACGTGTCACCCCTTGGGACCACCTATATTAGTTGATATGTATCCAAAAATCTTCAGTTCAGTCACAAATTTCCAGCAGCAACGTGAGAAAAGAAAACCCTAAGAGCTAAGGAGAAAATTGCGACGGCTTGGGAGAAAAATAAGGTAAGTCCCATTTTCTTTGCGTAAATTAATTAATTAGCGTATACTACGATGATATGGAAGTATTAGTAGTACAAAATTAGGATTTGGTGCAGCAAAAATCGGACAGCAAGCTGCCACAACGATTCAGCACGTGAAAACAATTCTGAGGCGCGATTTCGGCCAGTTCTAGCCAATTTCGGGAAAGGTAAGTTCTTACCCTCTAATTTGAAGTTTATGATGTTAAATTATGGTGTATTACACACCTTAGGAACTGCTGGAAGTTGGGGAAAAGGGTTGAAAAGTTCGGCGTTCGAAATAAACGAATTTAGAATCGCTATAGTTAAGTTGTTGTCGAAATAAGGTGTTATGCGCGTGGGGGCTGCTGCTGGTTGTGTTGTGGCGTGTTGCAGGGTCTAAAATTTCTCTAAACTAAGTGGGGGAGCTGCTGGTTGCATCCACACGACCCTCCGCTTTGCAATTAAAGGATTCGCGAAAGAAAGATTAAAAACTCTAGTTTTGGTATCTTAGTTTCGAGTGAATTGTTGGGGGTTTATATTGTGTAATTTTGGTCGTAATATGTATATGTATGGGCTGCTGGTTGCATTGTTGGTTTGCTTCAGGTTCTAAGGACATGGTTGGGAATTCGGATAGGGCACATTGTAGGGGAGGTGCTTCCCGATTTTCGTTAACATCCTAACTAGTTAAGGAATTAGTCGAGAAGGCGAGCGAAGGGATGAATGTTATGAATACTCGTGGGTAGTCTAAGTTGCTGAAAAGTCCAAGGTTGTTAATACTTACATTACTTCCATGTTAAATAGGTTTTGAGGACAATGATGTGGACGTGATTAAGAGAAGCCCATACAAGGTATGTGAAGCGTTCTTTTGGCATGTTTTGGTATTAGTATGTCGAACTATTCTTCTTTTCTTTTGGCATGTCCTAGATATAAGTTATGAATGATATGTACATGATATTTGGGATTCAATCCATTCGTAAAGCCCTGAGTATGAGTCGAGACTCTTGTTTATTTCTTGATATTAGAACTTCTGTAATAGCTGAGTCATTGCCTTTTAGTCTTCTATCTGATGAAAATTAGTATATGTAAAGCCTATTTCTCCTTTCCTTTGGAATGGCTTAATTATGAGTTAAATGGTATATGATATAGGTTTAGAGGTAATTCCATTTATGAGCTCTGATTGTAACTCGTGACTTGTAGTCACTCCTGAACATCAAGAGTCTGAAAGTAGTCAAACTACTATTCTCGAGCCTGCTATATAATGAATAGTAAGTAGAAGTAATAGCTCCTCTTTTTAGAGGCTCTGAAATGATAAATGCCGTTGATTGCATGAGTTGAGTCTTTGACTAGATAAATTGTGTTTCTGATTGCATAGACTATATTTCTGATTGCATAAATTATGTGGCATTATTTTGATGCATGTTTGTGATTCTTGAAGCCCCAACTGATGTAAGTCCTAATGACATCTAAAGGGATACCTCGGATAATTATTCCCCTAGTCTTCAGGTGACGGTTCACTTGACTGTTTCATCGAGTCTTAGATAATGACTTAGTTGCATATGGTTTCTCACTACTCTACTCGTGCATACTGTAACCCATCCTTTCTCGAGTCCCATGATTGGCCGGGATATGTTATCATGGACAGTGTTACTGCTTCTTTCACCGTGTCCTGGGCCGGATGTGTATAGTTCCACGCACGAGAAGACGATACCGTACGTGAGGTGTGATATATGTTATATGTTATGACGATACGATTATTCACCGAGTCCCTGGCTGGCTGCAATATGATAGTATATGTGGCGAAATAAGGGAGGCACCACTGAGTCCCTCCTTAGAGGGCCGGGTACGTATGTATATTATGATGGTACGCTATAGACGTACACCACTCCATTCACTGAGTCCCTCACTAAAGGGCCGGATACTTTATGTAGGCATGCATATAAGATTAGAGTGATACATTGTGACCCCGAGTCCCGTAGTGAACCGGGTATAATATGATAACATACATGATAAGATGATACCGTATACGATGATATGATGAAATGAAATGCATTATGATATGATGATATGTGATTATGAAGAAGTGATTATAACACCGAGTTCACTAGAGGGCCGGGCACAGTATATGATGAGGTATAGGATTACGTGTCCTAAAGTGCAGGTACAGTAATTTGTTAATTATTGTACTTGCCCCCTGCATCCCTATTTCAGTTATGATCTCAGTTACGATGTGTTATGCTTTACATACTCAGTACATATATCGTACTGACCCCCCTTTTCTCGGGGGGCTGCGTTTCATGTCCGCAGGTACAAATGTTCATTCTGGAGATCCGTCAGCTTAGGAGTTCCTCTCAGCTGTGTCGGAAGTGCTTCACTGTTCTGGAGCCTAAATTTTGATGCTGGTCACTTAATGTATATATTTGTACATTCAGGAGTACGGCGGGGGCCTTGTCCCGCCATATGTTGCTGTTACTATTCTTAGAGGTCTGTAGACATATATATATGTGGGTTGTTTGTGAGTTAGTTTTGATGTTGCCTATTCGATATGTTGTGAATGTTTTTGTTATAGCAGCCTTGTCGGCTCGCGTGCCCTTTCATGATATGATATAAATGAAAGAGGCTACATGTACATGAAAAAGTTTTAAACTATTGGGGTTTTTGTATATAGTATCACATCACACACAGTTCAACTTAAGGGTAACTGATATATACGCATGAGGGGGTCCAGGTCGGACCCCAGTCGCGGCCCACGGGGAAGCAAGGAACATTCTTTTGCGGCTTACCCGTTCTATAAGAGAACGGTTCAATTGCTTTATTGAGCCTGGTGTGGAATCACCATCATTACACATTCATTCTTGGTCTGGCTGCTGGTCTAGCGAGCCTTCCTAGCCGCTTTACGATAGAAAGCTCGCCGGAGAAAGCCAGGTGGGTGTGCGATAACTATACTAGCTTTGTGGCGTCTTTCATTAAAGAAACGACTCTTTTCACTACGTTCAACTCCTTCACTTACCAATCTTGACTAATTACAGAATCTATTTATTCCTAGATGCCCGGCAAGAGGCGATAAAGACCTGAAAGGCGAAAGGCTGTTAGCAGAGAGAGGGTGGAAAAGAGTGGTAAGGGAGAGGGGCGCTGCTACTCGACCATAAGGTACGAACCCCGGAGGTGACTGCAATGAGCAGAAATCTCACTCACGGGCCTAAACGACGAGCAAACACTCGAACGTGAGAGCAAGGGATCACCCAACGAAAGGGATGTGGTGGATACTCAGTAAGCTTGCCATGAGGTAGTGATGCCAAAAGTTCCTCGAGGAGGTTATCTGAAGAAGGTTCTTCTCATTATCACTGACAGTCAGGCATCTGACCATCAGATGCCGTAGGTCGTCTTCTAACATTACCGACATTTTGGGTCATGACAAGTACGATACATACTATCATCACGTACTGTACCTGATTTGTCCATCTACCGTACTTGCATCTTACAAAATAAAGGCATACATACTATCATCACATACTGTATCTGGCCCGTTCGGAGACTCGGGGTAACAACTACATCATTTGGTCATCATAAGCACATATGTACCATTAGCTCTATGGAATGTATATCCCGATCCATGTATATAGAAAGTACGCACCGAGAAACGATGACTCGATCTATATATCATATGATAATGCCGAGGTACGACGGCCCAATCCGTATATCATATGATAATGCCGAGGTAGATGGCCCGATCCATATATCGTATGATAATGCCGAGGTACGATGACCCGATCTGTATATCATGTGATAATGCTGAGGTACGACGGCCTGATCCATATATCATGTGATAATACCGAGGTACGACGGCCCGATCCACATGCATACATATTATTTAATAATGCTGAGGAACGACGGCCCGATCCACATATCACATAACAATGCATATACATGCATGTAAGACTTGGTAACATGTCAAACATCCCTCTAGTATCACCATAAAGCATGTTCAAGAGCTCCTAGGTATAAGAGCTTACACATCCCATCACTAATCAGCCTATAGAAGGCTTAAGGGCCGTAGTTCAACTACTTCAAGGCCCTTATTATTCAAAAGTGAGTACAAGTCATGAGTTACATCCAAAATCTATAAATGGAACTATCTCTAACTCATAGCACATATCGTTTCATTTACCTTAAGCCATTTCAAGAAAAAGAAGAGATAGGCTTTACGTGTATTACTTCTTATCACGTAGAAGGCTTATAAGACCATAACTCAACCATCGCGGGAGTTCTAACATCAAGAAGTAAATAAGATTAACGAGTCATTCCCGAGGTTCTAAGAATGGAACTATCTCCACATTACATATACCCACCACTCATGGCTAAGACATGCCAAAAGAAGAGAAAGTTAGCTTTACATACCCTCTGCTTTTCATCATCTAGGAGACAGTAAGAGGCACTAACTCAATTAGCATATGAGCTCTCACTTCAAGAAGTAGGTAGGAGTCATGAATCACGTTTGGAATTCATGAGTAGATTTGTCCACACATTTCATATGCACATCATACTTAAGACTAAGATACGCCAAGAGAAAGGAAGGATAGCTTTACCTACTCATCACTTCCTAACGTATGAAAGGCTTGAGAAGCCCTAATTCAATTACTGTAAGAGTGCTTTCATTAAGAAGTAACTGAGGACTGTTAATTACACTTGGAATTTAGGAGTATATTTACCCTCAAGCTCACATTGTTTATTACTTAACTTGAAGACATGCCAAAAGAAAGGAAAGATAGGCTTTACATACCTCTTATCGATTACTTTTAATCCGACTTGTCTCGTCGTCCTCTAGACCTATTTAATACGAAGGTAATACTAATATTAATAACATTTAACTTTAAATCTTCTAAATCTACCACTAAGCACCCATAAGAATCAATTCCTTATTCACCTTTCTTGACTAGTCTCGACTAGTCTATTAGTTAGTTAAGAACTTAACGAAATTCGGATAGCGCCTCCCCTATAACATACCCTATCCGAATTTCCATTCACACTCCTAAAATATACAGACAACCAACAAAAACAACCTGCAGCACATGTACAAGCAGTTCACACCAGCATAATACAACACAAACTGCAAATGACTCACTCGAAATCACGATACCAAAATAGGGTTTCTAGTTTCCATTTTGCAAAACCTTTAACTATACGAAATAGAGGGTCGGGTGGCTGCAAACAGTATATCCCACATTAATAATACCTCTAAGACCTGCAACACACCACGACACACCTGCAGTAGCATCCCACATGCACAATGCCTCATTTCGACTACATTTTAACTATAGCGACTCCAATTTAGCTTGTTTCGAGCGTTAAGCATTTCTATGAAATTTTTACACTTCCATACACCTAAAAGGCATATAATACACTCCATAACCACCCAATAATGTACAAATTTAAAGGAGAAACCTTACCTTACCCGAAATTGGCCAAAACTTGCTAAATCGCGCCTCGAAAACTCTTCAAACTTACTAAAATTGTGCAGACTGCTTGTTATCCATTTGGTGCTGCTTCAAGCCATGATTTTACATTATGAAAACCTTCATATCATTTCCAAACCCTTACCAAAACGTGGTCTAAGATAAACATGCCATACCTTAACAAACGGCTTCTCAAACTTGCTGAAAATTACTTCGGAAGCTCCTTAACATGTTGAAAGTTGTGGGCTGTTCACATCACTTCTTTGCCACCCAAAATAGTAATTTTATGCTATTAAAAACTGTCATGTAGCTGTGGGATACCTTGAATAATTAGTTCATGGAACGAAATTGGGACTTACCTTTTTTTTCCGTCCTAGCCGTCACCCTTTTCTCCTTAGCTTTAGGGTTTTTGTTTCTAAGCTTTGCTGAAGTTTTTTTTGGATAAGGAACTGAATTATGAGTCATGTAATACGTATGTATACATTGGCTTAGGACATGACATGTGGTATCCCCCTAGGGGTGACACGTGGTAGACCCTTAGGGTGCCACCTCATCCGAACTTCTAACCCAAAGCTGCCATATGGCAGTGTGGGGTCCACCCCAAGTAGGTGAGTCACCTACTTGCTTCAAGTAGGTGCATCACCTTCTTGCTTTAAGTAGGTGCGTCGTCTCCTTATTTCTCTTTCGTAGTTTCGTAATCTCATCTCACTTTAAGAGCCTATGTGTTCTTTGCTACTTAAGCTCGACATGTACTCAAGTAGTTTAGGTATGTAGGATATCCAAAGTGATAACTTACCCAAGTAAGTTGAGTCCTACGACTCACTACTTGGCCTCCAACTCCTTTCGGATTCTCATAGCCCTATTTCCAACCGTTACTACTTGGTGGAACTTCATAGATAACATGGATCCCGTGGAAATCTTTTAGAAAAAAAATGCTCTAATGTATAAAAGTGCGGGCTATAACATCGCCAATGAGTCAAAATCGAGGCTATAGTCTCGAATAGTCCTTTCGTTCTACTTCAACTATAAGAATTTATCGACCCTGGCTCATCTCATTTCTGGAGGTAGAAAGTGGCTAACAAAGAGTTCTTTAAATTCATCCTATTCAGCTAGAGGAGCACCCTCGCCCCTCGATAATCCCTAATACTCATGCCAATTAGCGGCCATATCATGCAGCCGATAGGAGGATAATTCAACTAACTCAATCTCCGAAGCCCTAATGATTCGCAGTGTACGCTGCATTTGTCAAATGAATTCCTATGGATCCTCTGTGGGTCTCGATCCATAAAATTCTAGAGGGTTACAAGATAGGAAATCATAGAACCTCAAACTATCTTGTCTATTGGCATCATCTGGGCCATGCCTCCGAGCTTGTCTTGCCATCAGCCCCGTGCTATAGGGCTGGAGGCTCCTGTACTGAAGGTTCAGGTTCTGCGGCTGCTGCCGCCCTAAACTCTTCTGAGGATGGCAGCGTAGTAGAGCTCGCCGACTGAAGTACAATCCTTAGAATAGACTGGGCACGAGCCCTGGTAACTCTCGGGGTCTGACTAGTTTCCCTCGTAGTTGACTTTCCCTTCTGGGCAGTGGTTGCTTTCCTTGGAGACATCACTGTAAACATAGAGGTAGGTTAGTGAAGGGTCATCCTAAAAGCATAACTCTATCGCACGATCTAAGATAAGAAAGAAGTAATATCCTAAATGTCATGTAGCTTCCTTTTTATAGATGTGGTGCACAACACATCGATAAATAATCCTTTACTAGACACGGTTTGTGGACACTCTAATAAAAAATTGCTCTGATACCACTTCTGTCATAACCCAAACCCGTAGGCCGTGAAGGTGCCCGAACTGGACACATATGTGTACCCTGACCAATTATACATAACCTGTCTCCTATCTATACTTAAAATACACTAACAGGTAAGAAAACAAACAAGACGACAAGGCTGTTGTAACATATAGGGTCGTTTCTTAATACATATATATGCGAGCCGACAAGGCCACCACGAAACAGAGAATGCCCCAAATCATAGGTCATATCAGCACAACTGTACATACACGTATATGCAACTCATATACCACTCATATACAATTCATATACACATACCCCATATATGTACAACCCACATCCATAACCACAGACCTCTAAGAGTAAGGAGATCAGTAACATAAGGCGGGACAGGGCCCCCACCGTACCCGTGAACAAAACGAATATATACATCAAGGTTTAGTACCCAAAATCAGGCTGCAGCATAATGGAGCACTTCTGGACCGCTGAGTGGGACTCCTATGCTGGCGGATCCCCAAACTGTGAACTTGTACCTGTGGGCATGAATGCAGCCCCCTAATAAAGGGGTCTGTACGACAAATATATTGAGTATGTAAAACATAATATAGCATAACTGAAAACATCTTTGAAACGGAGGAGTAGGGAATCAAGTATACTATAAAAGAAGCCTCTATACCTGTACTCTGTGAATCATAAAAACATGCATATTCAAATTATATCATATAGCTGGCCCTATCAAGGGTCCGGTGGATACATCTGTAAGATTATCACAACCCAGTGCCATCACCACCTTATTACAACACATCATCATATATATATACATATGTATCCCGGCACTCTAGTGAGGGGCTCGATGGACAATGAAGTGAATTATGTACGATTACTATTCCTGGCCCGGGACGCAGTAAAAGAAGTGTTACAGTATACACGAGTAGAGTAGTGAGTAACTATATGCAATTTAAATCATTATCAGAGACTCGATAGTATATGAAGGCTAAGCTAGCGTTTGAGAATCAGGTTGGTAATATGATCAGGTCAAGTGACCTCTAAAGGCCATTAGGACTATATTAATTAACATCTCGGGTCTTTAGGCCCATACCAAAGTAGTGCTAACCGCTTAAGGATTTCAGAGTATATGTAGTCATATAGTCTCTCCGATTAGAAACCTGTATATTCATTGTCTGTTTAACGTATAGTAAGTTCGAGGAAAGTAGTTCAACTACAGTGATAGTTCACAATCCAGAAGAGAACATGAGACATTTAGGAATGGAATTACTTCAAAGATCGTATTACTTTTTACTTACCTCTATGACATGCCAAAAGAAAGAGAAAGAATAGGCTTTACATACCTCTTAGGGTTACTTTTTATCCTGTTCGTCTTGTCGTCCTTTGAACCTAAGTAAGATAAAAGCAACATAAATATTAACAACCCTTGTCTTTCCAGCACCTTAGGTTACACATGAGTATTCATAGAACTCCACTCTGCGCTCGCCTCTCGATTAGTTCTTTAACTAGTTAAAGAGTTAACGAAAATCGGGCAGCATCTCCCCTATAATATGCCCTATCAAAATCCCCAATTACGTCCTTAATACCTACAGCCAACAAAAAACATAACCAGCATCTCATATATATGTATATCATGGCAAAATTACACAATATAAACCCCAAATAACTCGCTCGAAACTACAACGCCAGAATAAGGTTTCTAGTTTCCATTTTGCAAAACCTTTAATCGTACGAATCAGGGGTTGTGTGTATGAAACCAGCAGCTCCCCCACCTATTTTAGGGAACATTTAGACCCTGCAACACGCACCACCAAACCAGAAGCAGCCTCCACACCCACAACGCCTCATTTTGACTGCAATTTAACTACGACGACTTCAATTTAGATTATTTCTTTCGCTGAGCATCTCCACGACTTTTTATACTTCCAGAAGTATAAAATATACCTAATACAGACCATAAAACCCCCATAAAGTCAAAATTTAAAGGAGAAACCTTACCTTACCCGAAATTGGCCAAAATTAGCCAAAATTGTGCCTCGAAAACCTCTTTAGCGTGCTGGAAGTTGTGTGGACTGTTTGCTGTCCGTTTTGGCTGCACCGAGCCATGATTTTATACTTATAATACTTCCATATCATCGTGGTATACGCTGGATAATTAATTTACAGAATGAAATCAGGACTTAACTACTTTTTTCCTCCAAGCCGTCCTCTTTTTCTCTCTAGACTTAGGGTTTTGTTCTTCTTTTTTTTGCTGAAGTTTAAGTGTAGAAACTGAACTTAAGTAATAATATATATGTATAAATATGGTCTTAGTAGGTGACATGTGTCATCCCGCTATTGTCCAGCCCCTATTGGCCATCATGTCCATTCAAGCAAGGAGGGGCTACCACGTGGCAATGAGGCCCACCATTGACCCCAAGTAGGTGGGTCACCTACTTACTTGAGGTGCTTCCACATGTCGCTCCTCCATTGGCTGCCACGTGTCTTTTTTTCTTCCTCGTGGGTTCGTAATATCGTCTTATTTTAAGAGCCTATGCGTCCGTGCTACGCAAGTTTGGTATGCACTTCAATAGCTTAGGTACGTTAGACTTCTAAGTTAGTAGCTTACGTAGATAAATCGAGTCCTACGACTCATTACTTGGCCTCCAATTCTTCCTGGATGCTCATGACTCTATTTCCAACCTCCTCTACTACGGGGTGTCACATTCTCCCTTCCTTAAAGTCATTTGATAGTGTAGTAGCTTATCCGGCTCACATGATAACGTCTAATAAACTTAAGAGACATTCCAGGTTTAAAAATGTGGGGTGTAACAACTAAGATCAATTAGGGTTCTTAGCACATCTTTTAAATTTGGAGATTTTCTTCTCCAATTTCACATATCTTTCAATTCTTGTCTTTAATCAATATTATTTTGCTTCCGCATTATTTTTTTATTTATTCAAGCAACTCGATTCTTATCAAGTAGTATCAGAGTGGGTTTTATCAAGGTCTCGTTTGTGATAATATTGAGATTTTCAAAACAAAAAAGAACAAAAAAATTATCTTTGTGAAAATAGCTTAAAAGTTGAAATACATAGGCAAAAAAGGAGCAAAAAACATTATAAAAAGAAAGTGGGAGAGAAGAATTAAGGTATTTCAAGAAACGTCAGATTTATTTTGTCATGATCCAACCCCGTAGGCCATGACTGGGGTCCGACCTGGACCCTCCGTATACCCAGCTATCAGCTGTGGTCAAATTGAACTGTAAATAAAACAATATCATATAATAGAGCCCCACTGGGCGATAACATTTTCATAAACCTGTAGCTCTTTTCGTTTGTGTCACAACATGACAGGGCACACAAGACGACAAGTCTGCCATAACATAATAACATATATTGTATATCATGTAGACCCAGCTGAATCAAACTAACATACACAACCCACATATACATGTCTGCAGACCTCTAAAAATATTAACGATAATATATGACGGGATAGGGCCCCCGCCGTATCCCTGAATAGATACAAAAATTTTACACATTAGTGGTCCGTATAAATAACTAGGCATCGATACAATGGAGCCTCTTTCAACTGAGCTGAATGGAATCCTAAGCTGATGGACTCCCAAAACCTGTACCTGTACCTGCGGGCATGAAATGCAGCCCCTCGAAGAAAGGGGTCAGTACGATATATGTACTGAGTATGTAAAACGTAACATAATACACTGGAGGTATATTTGAAATAGAGAAGCAGGGGAACAAATTATCAAATTGGAGACATGTACCTGTACTCTGTGAATCACAAAAGTATGCATGCTCAATTTATACAATATAGCCGGCCCTTTAAGGGGTCCGGTGAATCACATCTGTAGGACCATCAAAGGCCCAGCACCATCACCACCTTATTACAACTGTCATGACCCAACCCCATAGGCCAGGATCAGGGTCCGAACTGGACCCTCTTATGCATATTTATCATCTACACTTAAGTTGAACCATATGTGATGTAATACTATACACCAAAACCTCAATAGTTTAAAACTTTTTCATGTACATATAGCCTCTTTCATTGGTATCTTATCATGAAAGGGCACACGCCGACGAGGCTGCCATAACATAAAAACATTTACAACATGCCGTATAGGCACAGTCGAAACAAACTTATAACAACCCACATATACATATGTCTGTAGACCTCTAAGAATAGTAACAACAACATATGGCGGGACAGGGCTCACGTCGTACCCCTGAATGTACAAATATATACATTAAGTGACCAGTATCAAAAATTAGGCTCCAGAACAGTGAAGCACTTCCAACATAGCTGAGAGGAACTCCTAAGCTGATGGATCTCCAAAATGAACATTTGTACCTGCGGGTATTAAACGCAGCCCCCCAAGAAAAAGGGGGTCAGTACGATATATGTACTGAGTATGTAAAGCATAACACATCGTAACTGAGGCCATAACTGAAATAGGGATGCAGGGGGCAAGTATAGCAACTTAACGAATTACTGTACCTGTACCTTAGGACACATAAATCATACACATCATCATATGCTGTGCACGACCCTCTAGTGAACTCGGTGTTATAAGCATTTTCTCTTATTTACATGTCATCGTATCATAATGTATTTCATTTCATCATATCATCATATACGGTATTATATCATCATATACGGTATAATCTTATCATATATGTCATCGTATTACATCTGGTTCACTACGAGGCTCGGGGTTATAAATGTGTCACTTTAATCTTATATGCATGCCTACATAAAGTATTCGGCCCCTTTAGTGAGGGACTCGGTGAATAGAGTGGTATGCGTCTATAGCATACCATCATAATATACATACCGTACCCGGCCCTCTAAGGAGGGACTCGGTGTTTCTTCCTTATTTCGCCACATATACTATCATATTACAGCCGGCCCAGGACTCGGTGAATAATCGTATCGTCATAACATATAACATATATCACACCTCACATACGGAATCGTCTCCTCATGCGTGGAACTATAAAAATCCGGCCTGGGACGCTGTGAAAGAAATAGTAGAATTGTGCACGATAACTATTCCCGACCCATCGTGGGACGCGGTGAAGGATGGGTTACAGTATACATGAGTAGAGTAGTGGGAAACCATATGCAACTAAGTCATTATCTGAGACTCGATGAAACAGTCAAGTGAACCGTCACCTGAAGACTAAGAAGGTAATTATTCGAAGTACCCCTTTAGATGTCATTAGGGGTTACATCAATTGGGGCGTCAGGAATCACAGACATGCATCAAGATAATGCCACACAGTTTATGCAATCAAAAATATGGTTTATGCAATCAGAGACACAGTTATGTAATCAGAGACATTGATCATTTCAGAGACTTTAAAAAGAGGAGCTGGTACCTCCACTTACTACTCATTATATAGCAGGCTCGAGAATAGTAGTTTGATTACTTTCAGACTCTTAATGTTCAGAAGTGACTACAAGTCACAAGTTACACTCAGAGCTCATAAATGGAATTACCTCTAAACCCATATCATATATCATTTTACTTAAAATTAAGCCATTCCAAAGGAAAGAAGAGATAGGATTCACATGTACTACTTTTCATCACATAAATGACTTAAGGGCAACAACTCAGCTATTGCAGGAGTTCTAATATCAAGAAGTAAATAAGAGTTTTGACTTATATTCAGGTCTTTATGAATGGATTGAATCCCACATATCATATACATATCGTTCATAACTTACATCTAAGACATGCCAAAAGAAAAGAAGGATAGCTTTACATACTTATTCCAAAAACATGCCAAAAGAAAGCTTCACATACTTTGTCTGAATTATTCCTTATCCTGTTTGTCTCGCCGTCCTTTGAACCTATTCAACAAGAAAGTAATACAAATATCAACCCTTCTTAACTTTCCAGCATCTTAGGTTACACCTTAGGATTAATGGAATCTATTTCCTTAGTCATTTCCCCGGCTAGTTCTGTTATTCGCTAAGGCGTCGACGAAAATTGGGCAACACCTCCTCTATAATGTGCCCTATCCAAATTTTCAATTAGGTCCCTAAGACCTACATCCAACCAACAACAACAACCTGCAGCAATTCACACCAACAATATATAACATAAACTCCAAAGGACTTATTCAAAAATACGGTATCACAATAGGGCGTCTAGCCTTTATTTTGTAACGCCTTTAAATATATGCCACGAGGGGTCCTATGGCTTCAACCAACAGCACCCTAAACCAAATTAGAACATATTTAGGCCCTGAAACAACCCATCACACCCCTGCAACAGCAACTCACAAGAACAATGCCTCATTTCAACGACAATTCACTTCTAGCGACTCCAATTTAGTTTATTCCGAACGCCAAAATTTTCAAACCTTTTCCCCAACTTAGAGCAGCTCCTAAGGTGTGTAATACACCCTAATTTAACATCATAAACTTCAAATTAGAGGTTAAGAACTTACCTTTCCCAAAATTGGCCAAAACTAGCTAAAACTTGCTTCGAAAATCTTTTGTCGTGCTGAAATGGAGCGTACTATTTTTGACACTTCTTCGCTGCCCCAAATTATGATTTTAAGCTATTAAACATCATTATACAACCATGGGATACCATAAATAATTAATTCATGGAATGAAAGTCAGGGCTTACCTCAAAGAGGTCCAAATCCGTAGCTCCCTCTTTGCCCCTCAACATTTTTCTCTTCTTCTATTCTTCTAAATTTCCAATCGTAAAGCTGAATTTTTGATTCCATAAACATCATAAATCACATATATACATATCCACGTACTTAGGAAACACCATGGATAAATATTTCATGGAAGAAAAGTGAAGAACATACCTTAATTTCCTCTAATTTGTGGCTACTGTTGTGAGCTCTCTTTCTCTCATGTTTCTCTCTATAATTTGGCTGATTTTTGGACTCCAAATGACTTAAGAGTCATTTACATACATATATAGGGTCCCTTAGGAAGTTACACGTGTCAGCCCCTAAGGATGACACGTGTCAAACCCTTATTGGGCCACGGATCCATGCTTTCAACATCTTGATGACGAATTCCACGATAACAAGAAATCGAAATTACTCTTTGAAGACTTTTTCCAAAGTTTTTAGCAAAAAAAGCAAAAAGGGCTACCACGTGGCAGTGGGGCCCACCTTCCCCAAGCAGGTGGGTCACCTACTTTACCCCAAGCAAGTGGGTCACCTTCTTGCTTAGGTTCTACCACATGTCACCCTCCCATTGGCTGCCCCGCATAATTTTTTTTTCTTCCTCGTGGGTTTGTAATCTCGTCTTATTTTAAGAGCCTATGTCATCCGTGCTACGTAAGCTTGATATATCCTTAAGCAACTTAAATGTATAATACTATTAACTTAGTGGCTTACGTAGGTAAATCGAGTCCTATGACTCATTTCTTGGCCTTCAATTCCTTCCGGATTCTTATGACTCTATTTCCAACCTTCTCTACTATGGGGTATCACATTCTCCCTTCCTTAGAGTCGTTTGATGGTGTCGTAACTTAAGGGGCTCACAGGATAGCTTCTAAGTAACTTAAGAAACCTTCCGAGTTCAAGAATGTGGGGTGTAACAACAACATATCATCATATATATATACATACATACCCGGCACTCTAGTGAGGGGCTCAATGGACAATGCAGTGAGTTGTGCACGATAGCGTACCCATCCTGGGACTCGGTGAAAGAAGGGTTACAGTATACATGAGTAGAGTAGTGAGTAACTATATGCAATTTAAATCATTATAAGAGACTCAACAAAATAAGAAAGTTAAGCTTTTGTTTGAGGACCCGAGTAACGGTGTAGTCATCTCGAGTATCCTCAAAATGCCATCATGGGCTGTCTCAAAAGTAATCTCGGGGACCCTAGACATGTATTAACATAGGGCCAAATCATTTATGGAATCATAACACTTAGTCTCGTATAGTCTTTAAGACTTGGAGCCTATACATTTGTTACCGCTTTAACATATAGAAGTTTCCAGGGAAATAGTTCAACTACTATCCGAGTTTGATATTCAAAAGTAAATAAGAGATGTTAAGAATGAAGTTACTTCAGATCTCACATCATATTTAACTTACAACTAAGACATGCCAGAAAAGAAGAAGAGTAAACTCTATATAGTTTGTGATTTCCTTCAGGTGGTCATTATATACATATCTCATACCCAGCCCATCATGGGGATCGGTGAACTCCTATGGCATCATAATCTCATTTTCGTACCAAATACATATCAAGGGAAATGAGAGATAGTTGTATGTACTTATATCAAAATATGCCAAGAGAAAGCTTTATATACCTCATACGAATTACTCTTTGTGATGTTTGCCTCGTCGTCCTTTGAACCTATTCAACATAGAAGTAATATGAATATCAACCACTCTAGACTTTCCATCACCTTCAGTTGCACCTTAGTATTCATGGAATCTATTTCCTTGTTCGTTTCCTCGACTAGTTCTTTAATTAGTTAAGGCGTTAACGAAAATTGGGCAGTACCTCCCCTATAACGTGCCCTATCCAAATTTCCAATCACACCTCTAATAACTACAGCCAACCAATAACAACAACCTGTAACATATATACAAGTAATTCACACCAACATTACACAATACAAACTCCAAACAACTCACTCAAAACTATCAAAACGTGAATTCTGGACAGCTTACTGTCTTGCATTGTCGCTTCGTTTCGAAGGAGTAATTGAGGGAAACAGGATTTATGTCCTCATGAAAGTTATAGACATGTGTCTTAAGGTCACATACAATTTTGAATCACCTCTACATCAATTCAGTACAAAAAGATATGCCTAAAATACCAACAGCAGTCCGTGTAAGATTTCCAAAACCAAAATCTGGGCAGTATCTCCTCTATACTTCATCACCCTCTTTAGAGAAGATAAAACCAAAACTGGATTTTAAAGGCTAAAAAAAGTTATATACCTATGAAATAACTTTCCAAAACATATTAAATCATTCAAAACGAATCTACACACAAGAAGTTATACCAATATTACTAACAACAGTCCCTTTTAAAAACAGATTTGTTAACTAGTTCTTATCATTTTCTCTCTTTGTTATTTCAACTTTCTCTCAAGTTCCAAGCTGAAGAATTAATTTTTTAGACATCGTAAGATACATATATACACCTCCACGGGGTTGAGTAACATCGTAGATAATTAATTCGCAGAGAAAAAGTGAACAACTCACCTTTAATTCTTCTAAACCATGGCTGCCTCCTTTCCTTCTTCTTCTCCACGTTTTTCTCTCTATGTTTTGGGCTGATTTTTGGATAAATAATTACTTAAGAGTCATTAACATACATATATATGGTTCCTTAGGAAGTGACACATGTCATCCCCTAAGGGTGACATGTGTCAAGCCCTTATTGGGCCACGAATCCATGCTGCCAATAGAGGGCTGCCATGTGGCGGTGGGGTCCACCTCCCCCAATCAGCTGTATCACCTACTTAAGCCTAAGTAGGTGTATCACCTGCTGGTCCAAGTAGGTGCATTACCTACTTGCTTCGAGTAGGTGCGTCGTTTTCTTATTTCTCTTTTGTGAGCTCGTAATCTCGTCTTATTTTAAGAACCCGTGTAATCCTTGCTACGTAAGCTTGGTATGTCCTTAAGTATCTCAAATGTATAAGACTTCTAAATTAGTAGCTTACGTAGGTAAATCAAGTCCTACAACTCATTTCTTAGCCTTCAACTCATTCTTGATTCCCACGACTCTATTTCCAACCTTCCCTACTATAGGGAATCACATCCTCCCCTCCTTAGAGTCATTTGATAGTGTCTGGACAATGGGGATCTCGTGGACACTTTCAAGAAGACTAGGAACACGTTTCAAAGTTCAAAAGTGCAGGGTGTAACATATTTGGATTCTTGATTTTCTATCTCAAAGAGGAAGTCAAAACGAGGGAAAATTTGAAAAAACAATTGTTACCCAAATTGGTGTTTTTCTTGTCTCATCAAACCCAATTTATCTGGGTATTGATAATTTCCCTTTTTCTTTCTACATCTTACTTCTAAAAGATTGTTATTAATAAGGTTTATATATAGATCTTGAAGTATCTTTCCAAATGTAGTAATTTTAGTGGAAAAAGACAAGAGAGGATGAGATCAATAGAGAGATAGAGAGAAAAAGTCAAGTTGAGAGATATTTGTTTCTTTCATAATGTTTTGAGATGTCTCAAACATGTAAGGAAATTGAAGCTGAAACTCAAAACGACATCAACTGTGTTGAAGTATTGATCACACAATTGGAGAATATGAATGTTACCTTTGACGAACTGAATAGGAAAAATACTTTTCATACAAGGTGTGGCTTAAATGGTAATATTTTCTATATGATTATTTATAGTGAAAGTGGTGCTAATGTGGTAGAGAAGTTGAAACTTACATGCATCAAACACACTACTCCGTATAAGCGGCAATGCTTGAACAATTTTAGTGTGTTTAAGGTGACTAAGCAATGCATGATTTCTTTCTTCATTGGGAGGTATGACGATGATATTCTTTGTGATGTTATTCCAATGCAAGATTTTTATATCGTGCTTGGATATCTCTAGCAGTTTAGTAGGAATACAATTCATAATAGAAGAAAGTATAAAGTTTCACTTGAGCAAAATAATAGAAAATATATACTTGCATCTTTAACTCCATCCCAAGTTTATGAAGATCAGAAATGTGTGAGAGAAGAAATAAAAAATTTTGAGATAGAAAAGAATGAGATGAGTAAGGGAGTGCATGTTGACATTCCAAAAGAGAAAAAAGGAGAGGGTGTATTCTATGAAGAGAATGGGATGTTAAGTAAGGTAAAAGGTGAGATCGAGAGAAAAGAAAAGAGAGATGACCGTGAGGTAGAGAGAGAAAAATAAAATACTTTGAGTGAGGTTATTTCATATTTTAACTCTAACATTCATACTTCTTCTTCTAGTTGTTTCGACTCTCTTGTAGGTACTCATGGGAAAGTTTTTATTGCAAAACAATCATTGGATGAACTTAATCCTAAGGTTGTTGATACTACATGTCCCATTGAGCAAGTGCATATTGATGAGAATGATACAACTAAAGAGAATTATTTTGGGCAAACCCAAGATAAGACTCATGGCAAAAAGTTCGACAACGTAATTGTGGATCTAACACTAATGAGTAACGAAAAATGAGGTGATGTTAGTCCTTTTCTAACTAAGACCAAGTACGGTATGTATATTTAGTTTGATCACATTCTTGGTATTATTAAAATACTTAAGGTCTTTTTAGAGGTAATGAATAACACTCTTAATTCTTATGTTGGTGACTATATTAACTTTGAGGATAATGATATTTTGCTATATAATAATCATTGACCATAATCGCTAAGTCCAATAAGAGCAATTTATTCCTTTTTAAAAATGGGCATGATATAGTTGATTGTGGATTCTAACGTCCTAAAAAGAGGCGTGACGTTTGTGGGAAGAAGCTTGCAAATGAGTTTGATGATTCTTCCTCTCTTGTTTAAGTGTTTTTGTGTGATAACTAGTTGGAATTTGATTCTTTATGTGTGATGAGTTATAATTCATTAAGTGTCGATGATTGTGAGTTTAAAAGGGTGTTTCCTACTAGTGATGAGAAGGTACATGACTATGATCACTTTAATGCTTATTTGAATAGATCGTATTTAGAAGAGTGGATGAATAGTTTTTGTGCGGAAGAATATGTGGATGTATAATTGAATATTCTTGGCTATATCATAAAACTGTTCAATTTAATAGGGATATTGTATTGTCTTTTTCATACCATTGATATAATTTATTGGTAGAACTAAATTGAAGTTGCATGTATCATTCACAATGGCATCTAGATGAGAATTTTATTATGCTTATATAAGTAGGATAATTTTCTATTGGGATGATGATGTCCACACGCTTTATAAGGGTGTATGTATAAATTCTAGGTTTAATTGGGTTAAGTGGACACATGGTCACTATCTTGTTTTGTTCCTACCATTATTGCTTTCGATTAATGGGTGTTGTTTGCTAATGCATGTGTTCTTGATTTTGCTAGATTTAAATTCGAGGATGAATTATTTTCAGGAAGAGGGGAATGATAGCATCCACGTTGGCCTACCATTAAAATTTTATGGACTTCAATGGAAAATCAAAAATATATTTATCACGAAAGAAGTGTCCAAATTCAAGCCCAAAAGGAAGAAGATTAGACCACATGAAGCCCCAAAAGAGAGCCCAAAAAGATGGACGTTCAAAGTCAAAGTTTCCTAGTTTAAAAGTTCCTTATTTAAAAGTTTCCTAGTTTAAAAGTCTCCTAGTTTAAAGTTTCCTAGTTATTATTTTCATAAAAGTAGAATTTGAATCCATTCTATTTGGGATAAGTTTTCCTTATATATAAGGGTGGATTTTGTTATTTTAAGAAAGACAACATGATTATTAATATTATTTGAGAGGTTTCTCTTCTTTACATCTTTGTGTGTGGTGACTATAGATTTATCTTACAACCTTATATGAATGATTCTTTAAGAGGTAATATTAATTTTTCAACTTGATATCTTTGGTTCTTATTCGTAAATTAAAGAAGGTGGTTAGTCTTATACAAATTGTTGTCTCTAATTTCTTCGCAATAGGGGTCTAGATCAATTTTGATATAAGTTCTTGAATTGACTTTATTACTATCATAATTAGTTTTAATCCACTAATTTTGAATAGTAATATCAATTAAGGTTCTTAGAACATCTTTTGAATTTGGGGATTTTCTTCTCCAATTTCGCATATCTTTCAATTCTTGTCTTTAATCTATATAATTTAGCTTCCACATTATTTTCTTATTTATTCAGGTTACTCGATTCTGATCACAATATATTCTAAATATTATCATATGAAGTACAATATAAGAACAAGTAGACCATAGCCTACCTCGATGTTGATCAAGCATGCTCAAAGTCCACGAATCAAAAGTTTTGCCCTTCCAAATCACATCCAGTAGTTGTCACGCTATCAAAAATGTTGATCACAATGTTATTACTTTAGTTTTGACACCAAAATTGCTAGAGTTAGAACCAAATTCAATATTGGGTCTAAATTGGGATTGTGAGACCCCCGCTAGGAATCCCAAAATGAAGCTCCCGCACTTCTTCGGACACTTTTCTATGAACCCACGCTAAATAAAGAACCAACGCAACTTGAATCACCCAAAAAATGGTGTATAACTCTCAAAATTATGAGTCGAATATGTCCAAGTGAGCTGAGTTTGCATCACTGATCTTTATTAAAACACTAGTGAAATGGCCTCGGTGAACATAGAGAAGGGGACCACGAATGCAGTGGCAAGACCCACAAGGCTCCGCAAATATGGGAGGTATTTTGCCAACGTGGAGGGTCCAACCCATAATCTCCGCATTCGTGGCGCTTGGCCCTCGAATGCAGAGGGATAACACACTGACCTCCATGAACAGGACCTATCCCCTGCAAACATGGTAGCCTTATAACCAGACCTCCACAAATACAACCAAGGTCTTGCCAATATAGAAGGAAATTTTTGCATGCACCAGCTAGTGCATATAATCTTGTTTTTGCCCAAATTAAAATCTCCGATGGGGTACTCGAGATTTGTTCGAAATCTTGTCCACGCAAATTAACTATGCTACTCCACTAAATTTGATATTTTGTACTCAATGGAACATTCAAAATTTCTATCAAAGGTCATCTCCTTAAAAGTGGATCCCACACCCAAGCGTCATTTTAAGACAAAAGCCACAAGGAGGCTCGAAATGAGACTAAAAGCATTGAGAACTGCACAAAAGGTCATTCTAGACTAAACTTGACATTCTAGAGCTAACCATACTGTTGTACTTTCAATCCGAACATATTTACAAAAAATATTGACCAAAGTCAAACTTAAGCTAAAGCTTGAAGGCTGAAATGCCTAATGACTCAAACTTGCACCGAAAGCCTCAAGACTCAAGCCGAACATGCTACAAGCCTAAAATAACCCATTCCATAGCTGATGGAATAATCAAAATTTTATTCTAGGATCTTTTTCCTAGAATTTTGACCGAAGTCAATTGTTCGAACTCCAAGTGCTCCAAAACACAGAAATGGGCATAAAACCAAAACAAATGACCAGGCTACTGAACTATTAGTGCCATCGAGTCATAAATAGCATGGGGTCGCTAAAAGAATGCTATAAATATTAAAAAGATTGGAAATGGAGGAAATAACATGGAGGGTCAATATAGTTGCTCTTTTTATTACTTGACAGATTTGGAGACTCGATTTGATGTGGATTTAGTTCTAAATGTTGCTGATTTTATTTGAATCCTAGGGTAATATTGTGCCTGATTTGTTTCCACACTGTTGTTTTACATGATCAAGTGATATGCTCATATTAGTGTTTGAAATATTGATCCAAAGGAAAATTTTATTGTTGTAAATCATATATTACAACTGCTTGTGTTTCTGTGAATCAATTGTACGATTAATTCACATAATTCATTTCCTTTCTAGCTCAAGTTAGATTCACGCCAACTTCCCCTATGTTCTACTTGCTATAGTCTTATCTCATATGATCCCCAACAACCTAAAATCTTGTTGTTTATGGTAATCTATGATTGATTTGGATGCTAAGCTGGTTGCAAAAAATATTGCTTGAGCAAACTGTGTTTGACTCTAATTGATACTTCTCATTTCCTTTCCTCAATTAATGAAGATAGTTACAGTACTTGATTATCTATTGTAATTTTACTATTAATTTATTTTCTTTCCTTAGTTGTTAGTGTGGATAGATTCTTACATGCTTTGATTGATTTAATTACCATTCTTAATTGATTCTCCTACCTTATTTAAAATGGACAAATTTCCTCTCTTACATGATTAATAATATGATTTCTTCATTCTCCATTTTAACTAAGGACAGTTTTCCCTTGATTTACTCTATAATTATTTGCTTCCCTTCTATTGATAATCATCTACTCTCTATAAAAAGATATTTGTTTTAATTTTTGGACACATTTTGACATCCCTGATAACTGAAACAGGCCTCTTCAAGCTCCATTTTCTCTCTAAAGCTCTATACACTAGAAATTGACAAACTTTCGATACGGTTTCATACCACTAGCACACTGAGAATATTGCAATACTCATAGATTTTTTTATACTCCGTCTCTCTCCTGCTAGCTTACTTTGGCATGAGTACTGCTCGAAACCCTCGAGGTTCTTGTGATCTTGATGTGCCAGTGATAAGGATTAATTGTGCTTTATATTCTCTCGTGATCTCACTTATTATTGTCTACTTAACTAGTTGGTATTTCCTATGAGAATAATTTTACTTATTGCATAGTCTTACTTTAAATTCTCTCATAATTTATCTTGTTGAATAAAAATGTAAAGCATCTAGGTTAGTCCTCTTTCCTTATCTATATGTGTGTGTTTATCCTACTGTGTTTTTAATATGCATTTGTTATCATCTTCGCTATTTATGCAAAATGTACATAGTTATTGCATGTTTTTTATTTTTTATCATATTTGTATTTCTTTAAGGCTTAGCGGGTTTTGAACTAAAGTTTAAAACACGACGAGTTCTCTTGGGTTGGGATTATATCAAAAGGAGTTTTTTATTTAGAGCTTTTTCTTTATGTATATTTTTTTTCCTTGAACTATTACTTTATTCGGTTTTGTAATAATGTTGTAAATACTGTCATATAATAACAAAGAACTTGGGGATTGTCTAAGGAGAGGAGAATTAACGTGCTACCTGTATTCATTTTATTTTAACTCATGCATGTATATGTGTGCTAGATAAATAAGGCTACATTAGTTGACTGTTTGATCGTAACTATTAAAATCATGTCATTATTATTGACATCCAATTTTGATCGACCTATAACCCATTTCTAGAATTTTATTTAATTAAAAGTTTATATTTATTTTAATATTCATAATTTATAAAATTATTATTATTATTTTATTATTATTATTATTACATAAATAATATTATTTATTTATTTTATGAATTCTTAATTTGAATTAATGACTTTGGTACTTTCAAATTTTTAGTATTTATTTAAATATATTATATGTATAATTGTCATGATCCGACCTCTCGAGTCATAGTGACACTTACTATAACCCCCAATAGGTAAGCCAACCCATAATATGGAACAACTAGTAATGTGATTAAAGGTAGAAGCTAAGCAATACCAAAATAATAATAGGAACAAAAGCAATAGAGGAAATACAATGAATAACTCTATACATAAAAAAATATAAGATCCCTCATA